>NW_028261382.1:45468458-45573458 GCF_051295495.1 Thamnophis sirtalis | reverse complement strand
TCTCTGTCCATCCATCCATCCTCTCGCTAATGTCTCTGTCCATCCATCCATCCATCCTCTCTCTAATGTCTCTGTCCATCCATCCATCCTCTCGCTAATGTCTCTGTCCATCCATCCATCCTCTCTCCAATGTCTCTGTCCATCCATCCATCCTCTCGCTAATGTCTTGTCCATCCGTCCTCTAATGTCTGTCTATCCATCTGTCCATCCATACTCTCTAATGCCTGTCCATCTGTCCATCTATCCATCCTCTCTCTGTCCATCTGTCCATCCTCTAATCTGTCTGCCATCCATCCATCCTCTCTAATGTCTGTCTATCCATCTATCCATCCATCCTCTCTCTAATGTCTCTGTCCATCCATCCTCTCTAATGTCTGTCCGTCCATCCGTCCTCTCTCTAATCCCTGTCAGTCTGTCCATCCATCCATCCATCCAAATGGGAAATTGGATGGATGGATGGATGCATGATGGGTAGAATGAGCAGAATTCACAGCCCTTTAATAAAAGTTTTTTTTTTTTTGTCTTTTTTGTTGGGATCAGGAGTTTGCTTCATGCTCTCGGGAAGCCTCGGTCAGACCAATGGGGAATTCTGGGAGTTGAAGCCCACCCATCTTAAAGCATGCTGGCTGGGAAATTTTGGGAATTGAGATCCACGCCTCTTCAACCAGGCTGGCTGGGGAATTCTGGGAGTTCATTTTTAAATTTATTTATTTAAGAATGGGAGTTGTTAAACGCCAAACCATGAACGAAGCATTACAATGGTTTATGTTGATTATATTAAGCCAATTTTCTCTGCTCCTTGTAAAGCTGCTTCTGACCATCCTCTTCAGCTATCTCCAGCATGCCATCCCACCTGGAGAATAAGATCAAGCCATTGTATTTGGAGCGGGTATTAAAAGGGGACGTAGAGAAACTGTCGGTAAGTGGGCAATGCTTGAAAACTGTCTTTGTTTGACATTTAGCTAATTACAGGTAGTCCTCAACTGACGATGTTTTGTTTAGCGACCACTTGAAGTTACAACAGTGCCGAAAAAAGTGACATAAGTTATGACTGCTTTTCACACTTAACAACCGTTGCAGATCCCTGGGGTCATGTGATCGAAATTCAGACCCTTGGCAATGACTCGTATTTATGACGGTTGCAGCGACCCGGGGTTATGCGATTCTCCTTTTGCAACCCAGCGGGAAAGCCAGACTCACTTAACAACTGTCTTATTCACTTAATGACTGCAGTGGGAATGATTGGGGCAGATTTGCAAGGGTGACACCGAAATATAATTTTATCATACTTTTATCCATATCTTAAATTATTGTATTCTATTCCAATTTCATTTTAGACTGTGTTTTATTCCAATTTCAGTTTAAATTGTGTTTTATTCCAATTTCAGTTTAAATTGTGTTTTATTCCAATTCCATTTTAAATTGCTTTTATCAAATTTGAGTAATAATTTGTTTCTGGAAGTTTGTACTTTGGTATGGCCCAAGGGCACATCCAGACTCAATGTCAACGTAATGACTGTAGTGATTCGCTTAACAGCTGTGGCAAGGAAGGTCGTAAAACGGGGCAAACTCACTTAGCCACTATCTCGCCGAGCGACAGAAATTTTGGGCGTAAGAATTGTGGTCGTAATTGGATCAGTTGTAGCCAGTTTGGGGTCTCCAATTTTTAGAGAAGATTGAATTAGCATGGCTAATTTTCAAACAGTTCGTTAGCAGAGGTAAAATGCTTTTAAAAAAAAAAGTTCCTTATGAGATTAAAAATAAAGATATTAGAGTTAATATGAATTATATTTGATGACGGTGGAAGAGATGCACAAAAGCCTTTTGTAACCACTGATACTTTCTACAGTATGTAAAGAAGGAGGATTTGTATGCTTGTTTTGAAAATAAAAATATATTTAAAAAAAAAATAGAAACCAAAGCCAGGAAAGAGAAAGAAGGGAGAAGAGAGGTAAAAAGAAAAATAAATGAAGTGACTTTCAATTTTTTCCCAGGGCCGTAGGAATAGCCTTAACCTTCTGCTTTATATTTCTAGCTATTTCAAACCATTTCTATAACAACGCAGTCGATCCGGTCATCATAACCTCAAATCAGAGTTATATTATTTATTTTTTCAGTCTCAAGGACAAATTCCAGGCGGCTTTTTCAAGTAGAAAAGAAAACAAGATTAGTTTTCTTCTAATTAAACTCAGTTTTGCCATCTCTGCCACCTTCATTCCTCCAGGGTGGGAATCAGTTAGTCCAGTCATGGCTTAATCTTTTTGTGGTTGTGTACTGGAAATGCGTGCGAGCCCACACCTCTTATGCAATGGATGTGCGACAGCCCCACAGCTCTGCTTGCTTTCAAGTTGTCTTATCTCGGAGTCCTAGTGGACAACCATTTAAATATGAGCCAGCCGTGTGCAGCAGCTGCCAAAAAAGCCAACACAATTCTAGGCTGCATCAACAGAGGGAGAGAATCAAGATCAGGTGAAGGGTTAATACCACTTTATAAGGCCTTGGTAAGGCCACACTTGGAATCCTGCATCCAGTTTTGGTCGCCACGATGTAAAAAAGATGTGGAGACTCTAGAAAGGGTGCAGAGAAGAGCAACAAAGAGGATTAGGGGACTGGAGACTAAAACATGTGAAGAACGGTTGCAGGAACTGGGTAGGTCTAGTTTAATGAAAAGAAGGACCAAGGGAGACATGATAGCAGTCTTCCAATATCTCAGGGGCTGCCCCAAAGAAGAGGGAGTCAAGCTATTCTCCAAAGCACCTGAGGGCAGGACAAGAAGCAATGGGTGGAAACTAATCAAGGAGAGAAGCAACTTAGAACTGAGGAGAAATTTCCTGACAGTTAGAACAATTAATCAGTGGAACAGAAGTTGCCTCCAGAAGTTGTGAATGCCCCAACACTGGAAGTCTTTTAAGATGTTGGATAGCCATTTGTCTGAAACGGTATAGGGTTTCCTGCCTAGGCAGGGGGTTGGACTAGAAGACCTCCAAGGTCCCTTCCAACTCTGCTATTGTATTGTATTGTATTGCATTTTATTGTAATTTCTGACATGGGGGGGGGCTATACCAGCTATAAAAAATTCAAGGGAGATCCGTGCCCTCCCCAAATGATTACTGTGTCTGAAATGTAATTCATCTCTTCCTCAGTATTGCTTTAAATAAAAAAAAACTAACATTCCTTTACATTCTTGAAACATGAAAATGTTGTTAAATGAATCGCTTTGTCATTAAGTGAATCTCTGTGGTCCTTAAGTGAATCTGGCTCCTCCCCTTGACTTTGGTTGATGGAAGCCGGTTTCCAAGCAACCAAATTTTGATCAGGTCACTGCGTGGATGCTGCGACAGTCGTAAGTGTGAGGACTGGTCATAAGTCATTTTTTCTCTCTCCCCGACAGCAAATAAATTTGGTGATTTTTCTTCCAGCCATGGTGTAACTTCGGACACTAAACAAGTGGCTGTTTCAAGGGCTGCTGCACAGGTAAATCCTTGACTTACAACGGTTAAGTTAGTGACCGTTGTGTTACTGAAACAACTTGACCATTTTTCACATTTTCGCTTAACAACATAGACCTGGGGCTCAATTGCAGTCTTAAATCGAGGACTACCTGTACGAAACAAAGCCGTCCAGAAAAAGGCAAGACAAAATTTGCAAAAGGGAATTTTTGAGGGGGTCATTTAATCGATCCATCTGGAGGACGGGGAAAAGCCCAGTTTAGAAAGACAGGGGATTCGAAACGAAAAGTCGTGTTTGTAGTTCGTTGTGGTTTTAATCAGGCCGATTTCCCCCCCCATCCCCACCCCGCCTCTGGGTTTTAGTGTCAGTTGCAAAGCCAGCCGGTTAGGCAAGTTTGTGGGTTCGGTCGGTTTGTGAAACACGTGGAAAAGGGGCCAAACCACAAAACAGGTTGAACACGTTGTGCAAAAGGAGTCATTGTATTCCCTTAACCTTAACGCCTCCAAAGTTTAACGCTGCCTCGGTTGAAAACCAAGTGTTTTGGCCCATCACAACAGTTGTCGTACTGTACGGTCCTTGACTTACGACTAAGTTTGCTTCGTGACCAGTCTTAGCTTTACAGCAGCACTGAAAAAGCGACATACGACTGTTTTTCATAGTTATAACCGTTGCAGCATGGGCCCCGATCACTGGATCAAAATTCAGGTGCTTGGCAACTGGTCCATACTTATGACGGTCGCAGTACCACGTGATTCGACTTTGGCGAACTTCTGGCAAACAGTGGAGGAGGAGCCAGATTCGCTGAACGACAGTGGGAACTAACTTAGCCCTGATTCACTTAACAACGGTGGCCAAACTCCGTTAGCAAATGCCTCCCTTTAGCAGCATGGAATTTTGGGCTCAACAGCAGCTGTTAAGCCAAGGACCAAAATTATTTCCCCCAAAGTTAAGACCTAACTGGAAAACATTTCAGGATGCTGATAATATAAGCCCTACTCCCCCCTCCCAAAAAATAGGGATGCGGTGGCTCAGTGGCTAAGACACAGAGTTTGTCAGATCAGAAAGGTCAGCAGTTGGGCGGTTTGAATCCCTAGCGCCGCGTAACGGAGTGAGCTCCCGTGACTTGTCCCAGCTTCTGCCAACTTAGCAGTTCGAAAGCACATCAAAAATGCAAGTAGAAAAATAGGAACCACCTTTGGTGGGAAGGGAACAGCGTTCTGTGCGTCTTCGGGGGAGTTGAGTCTTGCCGGCCACAGGGCCACGGAGATGTCTTCGGACAGCGCTGGCTCTTCAGCTTTGAAACGGAGATGAGCATCGCCCCCTAGAGTCGGGAACGACTAGCACAAATGTGCTTTACCTTTTTACCTTACCCCCAAAATAAGACCCAGTGAAGATTGCTGGACTGGATATATATATGTGTGTATAATTGGGGCTTACCAGGGGTTGTAAAACCTTTCACCCTGGCTTCGCTGATAACAGATAAGAGCCTGTGGCCTAATGGCTAAGAAGTCTGCCTAGTATGTAATACAGCCCCGGTTCGAATCCCAGTAAGGGTATGGCTAGCTGATGAGAGCTAAATAGCTTGAAATAGATCTATACTAGTCTCCCTTTATTTATTTATCAGCACAAATAAAAAAAAAACACACAAATATAACAAAGGCAACAGTAAAAATATTGGGTTTCTGTCGTGATGGACTCTTGTGACGAGCCGATTGACAGATGATGGAAGCAGTTAGCTTCCTCCCATAATTGGGGCTTACCAGGGGTTGTAAAAATCTAATAGATACCTTTCACCCTGGCTTCGCTGATAACGGATAAGAGCCTGTGGCCTAATGGCTAAGATCTCTGCCTAGTATGAAATACAGCCCCGGTTCGAATCCCAGTAAGGGTATGGCTAGCTGATGAGAGCTAAATAGCTTGAAATAGATCTATACTAGTCTCCCTTTATTTATCAGCACAAATTAAAAAAAACACCAAACATATGTATGTATGTGTGTGTATATGTGTATATATATATATATATATTGACCAGTCCAGCAATATATATAAGACCAGTCTTATTTTCGGGGAAACACGGTGGTAGTTCCTTTCCGCCATTCCAAAGTGTGGTGGGGAAAAAAAAATCCCATAATCGCCTCCGAGACTTTTCTCTTTTTTAATAAATTTAAGAACAACCCCTTTCAAACTCCCTGTGATTTCCCCCCCACCAACCCCCCCTCCCACCCCAAATGGCAGCAGTGAAAACGGAACTGGGAAGGATGGGGGGTGGGGGTTAAGAGTCATAATCTTCCTCTTCTCCTGCCTGGACCGGCGCGATCGATGACGCGAGCGGAAGTGCAACCGGGACTGTTCCTGTCGGAGCCGCTACAGGCAAGGGGGCAGCGGGGAGGGGAGGGCCTGTAAAATGGAGGTAGGGTGCAAGGGCTCTGTAAGGAGAGAGAGAGAGAGAGAGAGAGAACGATTAGCCTCGTTTTAGGCACCACAAGCTGAAAATCGAGATATTAGGGCGTTAAAATTAAAAGAGCTGTTTGGTCTAGTGGAGAAGGCGCTAGGTTAGAAAGTGGGAGGCAGTGAGTTCTAGTCCCGCCTTAGCCAGGAAAGCCAAATGAGTAACTTTGGGCCAATCACCAGGAAGCAGTGAGTTCTACTCCCGCCTTTGTCATGAAAGTCAACTGGGTGAGTTTGGGCCAATCACCGGGAGACGGAGAGTTCTAGTCCCGCCTTAGGCTAGAGGACATTGGACCAATTACCAGGAGACACCGAGTTCTACTCCCGCCTTAGGCTAAAGGACATTGGGCCAATCACCAGGAGATGGTGAGTTCTAGTCCCGCCTTTGGCATGAAAGCCAACTGGGTGAGTTTGGGCCAATCACTGGGAGACGGAGAGTTCTAGTCCCGCCTTTGGTATGAAAGTCAATGGGTGAGTTTGGGCCAATCACCGGGAGATGGAGAGTTCTAGTCCTGCCTTAGGCTAGAGGATTGGGCCAATTACCAGCAGACTGTGAGTTCTAGTCCCACCTTAGGCTAGAGGAAATTGGGCCAATTACCAGCAGACGGTGAGTTCTAGTTCCACCTTAGGCTAGAGGAAATTGGGCCAATTACCAGGAGACGGTGAGTTCTAGTCCCGCCTTAGGCTAGAGGACATTGGGCCAATTACCAGGAGACGGCGAGTTCTACTCCCGCCTTAGGCTAGAGGACACTGGGCCAATTACCAGGAGACAGCGAGTTCTACTCCCGCCTTACGCTAGAGGACATTGGGCCAATCACCAGGAGATGGTGAGTTCTAGTCCCGCCTTTGGCATGAAAGCCAACTAGGAGACTTTGGGCCAATCAATGTCCCTGAAAAAGTGACTTGTGACTAATTTTCACACATAAGACCACTGCAATATCCCTCATTGTCACGTCATCAAATTTCAGACGCCTGGCAACTGATTCATGTTTACGACGGTCGCAGGGTCCCACGGCCGCGTGACCCCTTTTCTGCAACCTTCTGACGAGCCAAATCAAGGGTGGGAGCCGGATTCGCTTCACTGCCGTGTGACTAGCTTCACAACTGCAGTGATTCGCTTAACGACCGTGGCAGGAAAGGTCACGCCACGGTCTAGAAGCCACTTATACCAGGGTCTCGCTTAGTGACAGAAACGTTTGGGCTCCATCGGGGTCATAAGTCGGGGGCTTTCTCCTTGTCACAAACACCCACAGGCCTTCCCAAAACGGGTACGAAAGGAGGGGAGGAAAAAATAAATAAAATTGTGAATTACGGAGAAAGATGTGTAGTAGCTGGTTGTGTAGACGGGATCATCGGCAAAGCTTCCTCTTCTCCGTTGCTTTCACTCTCTTCCGAATCATCCTATCAAAATGAACGGAATAACAGCGTTGGAAAGGACCTTAGAGGTCTTCTAATCCAACCCCCTCTAGACAGGTAGTCCTCGACTTAACAAGAGCCGAGGTGGCGCAGTGGTTAGGGTGCAGTGCTGCAGGCCACCTCAGCTGACTGTTATCTGCAGTTCAGTGGTTCAAATCTCACCGGCTCAAGGTTGACTCAGCCTTCCGTCCTTCCGAGGTGGGTGAAATGAGGACCCAGATTGTTGTTGGGGGCGATATGCTGACTCTGTAAACCGCTTAGAGAGGGCTGAAAGCCCTATGAAGCGGTATATAAGTCTAACTGCTATTGCTATTTAGGGACCGTTCAAGGTTACAGCAGCATTGAAAAGAAAGTGACCTGGGATCCTTTTGACACTGATCGCCACGCCATCTCCCTAGTCATGTGGTCAAAATTCAGCCGCTTGGTAACCGACTCGTAATTATGACGATTGCAGTTTCCCGGGGTCACCGATCCCCTTTTGCGACCTCCTGACAAGCAAAGTCCATGGGGAAGCCAGATTCGCTGAATAGCTTCGGTTACAAATTTAACAATTACAGGGATTCACTTAACAAATGTGACCAAGTCGTAAAGCAAAAACTAACTGAACCTATTTCTTACTTAGCATCAGAAATTTTGATTTTAATGGTGTGCGGCGGCAGCCAAAAAAGCCAATGCAATCCTAAGTTGCATCAACAGAGGGATACAATCCAGATCAAGGGAGGTACTACTACCCCTCTATAAAGCCCTAGTAAGGGCCACACCTAGAATCCTGCATCCAGTTTTGGTCACCACACTATGAAAAAGATGTTGAGATTAGAAAGAGTGCAGGGAAGAGCAACCAGGATGATGAGGGGACTGGAGGCTAAAACCTACGAAGAACGGTTGCAGGAACTGGGCCTGGCCAGTCTAGGGAAGAGAAGGACCAGGGGAGACAGGAGAGCATCTTCCAATATTTGAGGGGCTGCCACAGAGAGGAGGAAGGGGGTCAAGCTATTCTCCAAAGCACCTGAAGGCCAGACAAGGAAGAATGGATGGAAACTGACCAAGGAGAGATTCAACCTGGAAATAAGGAGGAATTTTCTGACAGTGAGAACTATCAACCCATGGAACAGAAGTTGCCTTCAGAAGTTGTGGGAGCTTCATCCCTGGAGACTTTCAAGAAGAGACTGGACTATCATCTGTCAGAAATGGTGTTGGGTCTCCTGCTTGGGCAGGGTGGGGTGTTGGACTAGATGACCTACAAGTTCTCTTTCAACTCTGTTAATCTGTTAAGTACTTGACATGGCTAGTCTAGGGAAGAGAAGGACCAGGGGAGACAGGAGAGCATCTTCCAATATTTGAGGGGCTGCCACAGAGAGGAGGAAGGGGGTCAAGCTATTCTCTAAAGCACCTTTGAAGACCAGAGAAGGAAGAATGGATGGAAACTGACCAAGGAGAGATTCAACCTGGAAATAAGGAGGAATTTTCTGACAGTGAGAACAATCAACCCGTGGAACAGAAGTTGCCTTCGGAAGTTGTGGGAGCTTCATCACTGGAGGATTTCAAGAAGAGACTGGACTTCCCTCTGTCAGAAATGGGGTAGGGTCTCCTGTTTGGGCAGGGGGTTGGGCTAGATGACCTCCAAGGTCCCTTCCAACTCTTAATCTATCTGTTTGTCCCATTTCAGAGAAGGAAGGCAGAACTCGAACAGAATCCTGTTAGGGAATTAAGTCCCCCAAGCAGACTTTGCAAGGGGTGGGCTTAAATCCCCAGGATTCCTAAACTGCACGGCTGCTGCTGCGAATTCTGGGACATGTTTGGCCTGGCTCCAGATGCCCAGGTGAGGGGCTTTTGTCTGGTAACATCACCAAAGCAGGACATTGCAAGAAAAGGGGGAAAAAAGGAGAATTAACAGGAAAACAAATTGAGGTTGATTAGCTACTACTTCCTGTATCCCTCCCTTGGACCTGTTGTGGCCTGCCAGCCTCCAGCAGAGCTGGCAGCAGACTCAGACAGTGAGGAGGGTTGGGGAGGAACCTGGGCCAGTCCTGGAGTCTGGGGAAGGCTCTGAGGAGGGCTCTGTGTCGGAGGCAGAGAGGGGGCCAGGGCCGTCTGACAGTTATCAGCTGCCTTCGGAGTCAGACATCAGTGAGGCAGAAGAACAGCTGGAGCCTGTTACCCAGTGTGCGCAAGCAGAGAGTGGCCATAGGAAGGGAACAGCTAAAGAACAGGGGCCGACTTGGGAGAAAGGCCACAGGTGGATGGTGAATGGCCCCTCCCAGAGGACATAAAAGAGGAGCAAAAAGGGGAGTGGGCTTTTGCAGGAAACAATTCATTCGTTCGATTCCTTTCAGGAGTGTGAAGATCTGTCCGTGAACCTCAGAGACTCTGTGCCCAGAGTCTTTCCTTGCATTTGGAAAATATTGACATGGCAGCTTTCCAAGATAGATAAGGTCTGTGGTCATAAATACGCCTTTGAAAGACTGTTTGTCAGGCCTTTGCTGAATGGGAATGAGAGGAATTTACATTTGTTTAATAAAAGGGGTTTTGTCGGGACCAGGAATCCGCCTCGGGCTTTTTCAGGGAGCCTAGGTCACAACAGGAGCAAAGTAAATGGACCCAGAGCATTCTGGGAAAATAATGCTCCTTGCATCACCAATCTGACCCCAGAATACGTCAATTCCATTACATGCAACTCCACTCAACCCCTCCTGAGAAAATGCCAGATTTGGCCGCCAACTTACGTCCTGTTCCGAGTCTGTGCCGGATTGCTTCGGATCCTTTCCTTTCCCTGCCATGCCACCGTTCCTCCGCCCGCTGCCAGGTTTCCGGCCCCTGCCGCAGAAGAGGGGGGGGGGGGGGGAAATAAGGTTTTATATGTTTTAAAAAAAGGTAGGCCAGTGGTTTGGTTTTTATTATAGGTAGTCCTTGGCTTCTATCCACAATTGGGACCTGAATTTCCACTGCTAAGGAAGGCGACTTGCTCAGTGAACCGTGCCTGATTTTATGACCTTTCCCCCCGGTTGTTAAGTGAATCACTGGAATCCTTAGCTAAATCATGCCTGATTTTACAACCTCTTTTGCTCCAGTTGCTAAGTGAATCACTGGAATTCTTACCTGAATAGTGCCTGATTTTATGACTTATTTTGCCCTAGTTGTTAAGTGAATCACTGGAATTCTTAGCTAAATCATGCCTAATTTTACGACCTCTTTTGCCACGGCCGTTAGGTGAATCACTGCTGTTCTTAAGTGAATCATGCCGTTAAAAGTGACCCCAGTCCCCCCTATTGTTTCTCAGAAGCCAGCTGGGAAGTTTCAAATGGCAATCACGCGACAGCTAGAATGCTCGCGACTGCCAGAAATATATGCGAACTGTTGGTCATGTGACACCCCCCCCGGGAAACGCTGCAACGGTCGTAAGCATGAGGATGGACAAACCCCATTTTTCCCCCAATGCCACTGTAACATTGAACAGTCACTAAGCGAATCTCCGTAAAGCAAGGATGGGTATTTTATCCTGCCAAATCGGAGCAAGCAAATTCAGCAGAATCTCCCATCCCTTCCAGCCCCCCCCCACCTTAATTAATTTAACACAGCTGGTCCTCGACTTACGACAATCGAGCCCCGGATTTCTGTTGCTAAGCGAGACAAACGTTGAGCGGGTCTTGCCCCGTTCTGCCACCCTTCTTCCCACCGTGGTTAAGTGAATCGGTTGTTAAGTGAGTCCCATGGTTAATCTGGCTTCTCCCTTGAATTCTGCCTGTTGCAAGAGGGGATTCCGTAACCCCGGGACACTGCAACCGTCATAAACGTTATCTATATTCCCCCATCTCGCTTGTCGAAGGTGTTCCCGGGATCCAACAGATTTTTCGGGTGGCTCTCCGTGACCTACCGACGGGAAACCTTCTCTCCGCCTTCCATGTGGTTGTCCTCGGCGTCGGCTTGCATGTCGGGCACCGAAGCCACGAGATCTTTGAGGAAATCGAACTGCTGCTCCTGTTCTATGCATTGTTTCCTGCAAAATCCACATCGCTGGGTTACCTGGGTGCCCCCCACCCCACGCCCCCCAACCACCTGGCCAGGTGGGAAAGGGAGGGTTTTGCTTCTGAATCTGGAGAGATCGGCTCCTGGGTTTGGAGGAGGGCAGATGGGTGTGGGATGCCCCCAGGAGTCCGTCTGCATCGGTGAATAGTTAAGTTCCCAATCGTTTATTTATTATTTGTTATTACAGATGGAATAGAAATAGAAGAGAACAGAGAATAGAATAGACAATGGAATGGAACTCAAAATAGAATAGAATTCAAAATAGAGAATAGGAGCATAGAATAGAATAGAACAGAATTCAGAATAGAATAGGAATTAGAATAGGAGGAGAGAATAGAATAGAACAGAATAGGAATAGAAGCATAGACTAGAATAGGAATAGAGAAGCATAGAATAGAATAGAACAGAATTCAGAATAGAATAGGAATAGAGAATAGAATAGAACTGAATAGGAATAGAAGCATAGAATAGAATAGAAATAGAGAATAGAATAGGAATAGAGAATAGAAGCATAGAACAGAATTCAGAATAGAATAGGAATAGAGAATAGAATAGAACTGAATAGGAATAGAAGCATAGAATAGAATAGAAATAGAGAATAGAATAGGAATAGAGAATAGCATAGAACAGAATTCAGAATAGAATAGGAATAGGAATAGAGAATAGAACAGAATAGGAATAGAAGCATAGAATAGAATTAGAGAATAGAATAGGAATAGAGAATAGAAGCATAGAATAGAACAGAATTCAGAATAGAATAGGAATAGAGAATAGAATAGAACATATACAGAATAGAATGGAATAGAAGATATAGAGAATAGAATAGGAATAGGAATAGATACGGAATGGAATAGAAAAGGAAACAGAACAAAAACAGTACAAAAAACAAAACAGAACAACAGAAAATAGAACAGAATAGAACAGAAAATTAGAGAATAGAATAAAATAGGAAAAGAAATAGAAATAACAATAGAATAGTAAAATGAATAGAATAGAATGTGATTCTATTAATAGTGCAATTGAACACATAAGGAATTTGTCTTCGGTGCTTAAGCTCTCAGTATACATAAATGATATCAAGAGATAAATCATAAGTCATAGTCATCATAAATACATCTATGACTACATCTGAGCCCCAAATTTCTGTGGCTTATACTTAATTCTGGAGATGGACTCTGAGAAAAATGGCATGCGTTGCCTTGTTCTACAACCAACCAAGGGCCCTTCTCCTTAAAGCCTCAGGCAAGATTCTAGTCCTCATGATTATAAAGAAGGGAGACCCCCTGATATTCCAGTCCTTGGAGCTCAGCAAGGCCTACCACCATGGCAGCCATTCTGATGAGCAAGAGGGCTCTGGTTGTGGCCCGCCAGTGTCCAGAGGCAGATTCGGACAGTGAGGAGGGTTGGGGAGGAACCTGGGCCAGTCCTGGACTCTGGGGAAGGCTCTGATGAGGGCTCTGTGTCGGAGGCAGAGAGGGGGCCAGGGCCGTATGCCAGTTATCGGCTGCCTTCAGAATCAGACATCAGTGAGGCAGAAGAACAGCTGGAGCCTGTTCCCGGTGTGCGCATGCGCAGAGCTTCCAGACGAAGGAAAGAGCTAAAGAACAGGGGTCGACTTGGGAGGAAGGCCACAGGTGGACAATGAATGGCCCCTCCCAGAGGAAATAAAAGAGGAGCAACCGGGGAGTGGAGTTTGCAGGAGACCATGAGTTCGCTTCATTGGCTCGTGACTCTCCGAGACTCCTTGCAAAGATTTTGCAGATCTCGGCCTGGCAGCTCTCCAAGCTAGATAAGGTCTGTGACTATAAATCCTCCCTCGAAAGACTTTGCTGGATGTGAATGAGCAGAATTCACAGTCAATTAATAAAAGGGTTTTTTTTGTCGGGACAACAAGGAGTTTGTTTCATGCTCTTGGGAAGCCTCGGTCGGAACAGCTCTGCCCTGGGAAGGGGGGGGGGGAGCAGCCAATACTCACAGGTGGGACGTTGTCATCGTTTTGGCGTTCCTGGATTGGGTGACGTGACAGGCAGTCTTCAACAGCGACTCCAGGAACAGCTCCAGTGCTCTCGCTGCGGGATCGGAGTTAAGGGGAAGAGCAAGAATGATCCCATTCCCCCCCCCTCCAATCAAATCAGATGATTTTAATAACATCTTTACCAACTAATGGTACTAAAAGGGAGTATAGTTTTGCTGTCTACGAGCCCAGATAAAAGTTACCTAGTTCGTTTGCGAAACATCGGAAAGAAAACCCATAAAACTCAAGACCACAGTCCTCTCTGCAACCCAATTCTCTTTTAGCACTGATGATGCTACCTAGTGGGGTCCTGAAAGGCCTACTAGGAAATAGCCAAGCTCAGAGAGCATCAAAGCCCCCTCTATATGCTTTATTTATGAAACATGAAACTCAGTCAACTAAACATTCAAAAATGCATCGCAAATGCCATTGACTGGAGCTGATGGCTGATACGGGTTGCTGCCAAGCGTCCTAGGGATCGACCAATTAAAATATACAATATTCCTTTTTGCAGTCCCGCTGGTGTTATTGCAGGAAGCTGCAATTTGTTTTTTTCTCGGTGTAAAATGTGTTTTTATTTTCCATTTTCCATTTTCATACAGTCACCTGGGTACTTGAGAGACCGCCTGCTGCCAATTACCTCCAATAGACCGATTAGATCCCACAGATTAGGCCTCCTCCGAATTCCATCCGCCGGCCAGTGTCGACTGGCGACTACCCGGAGGAGAGCCTTCTCTGTGGCTGCTCCGACCCTCTGGAACGAACTCCCCATGGAGATTCGTACCCTCACCACCCTCCAGGCCTTCCGCATAGCCCTTAAAACCTGGCTGTTCCGACAGGCCTGGGGCTAAAGAGCTGTTGCCCCCGTCTCGAATGGTATGACTGTCGTGTGTTTTAAATTATGCATTGTTATGTGTCGTTTTTAATTTTTTGTCTGTATCCCCCTTCCCTGGTTTGAGTTGTGAGCCGCCCTGAGTCCCCTTCGGGGGAAAAGGGCGGCATATAAATATAATAAACAAACAAACAAACAAACAAATATACTGTGCATAACCGGGGCCATACAACATTAAACAATAAACACAGCAATTCCTCTTGTCAACAATACCCCCAAAACTAGAAACCCAATATACCTCTTTGACCCTCCATACACCTCTTTCTTTCGCCCCCCTCCAACTTTCCATCTTCCCTCCGTCATTCCCCTCTACCCTACTTCCCCTCCCACTCTACCACTCCTCTCTCCCAGTACACTCCCTCCCTTCCTTCTCACCCTCCCTCCCGTCCTCTCTCCCACCCTCTCTACCCCTCTTTCTTCTAACCCTCTACTCCTCCCTTTGGTGTATTTCTGCTATAGGTCAATATATTCAGGAAGCTGCAATTGGTTGATGTATCTTGTAAAATTCTGGGACATGGTGCCAAGCGCCCCCGATGACAACGGGTATCCCTGTTACATGCTTCATCCATAATCGCGTAGTTTCGATGGCCAGGTGGCGGTATTTCGTGACTTTTTTTCTTCAACTCTGGCGTCTCCTGGTGCCGCGACATCAATACATCGTACATTTCGGTTTTCGACAACTGTGATATCTGGCGTGTTGTGTTCCAAATGACGACCCGTCTGCATTCGAAAGTCCCACAAGATCTCCGCCTTCTCATTTTCGATAACTTTTTCCACTTTATGTTCCCATGACATAAGGTGGTGCAGTGGTTAAGAGTGCAGCACTGCAGGCTACTTCCGCTGACTGCAGTTCTGCAGTTCGGCTGTTCAAATCTCACCGGCTCAAGGTTGACTCAGCCTTCCATCCTTCCGAGGTGGGTAAAATGAGGACCCGGATTGTTGTTGGGAGCAATATGCTGACTCTGTAAACCGCTTAGAGAGGGCTGAAAGCCCTATGAAGCGGTATATAAGTCTAACTGCTATTGCTATTGCTACTTTCTGGATTACAGGTATCTCTTATTTTTTAACATAACGACCAGGCTACTGCTAGATCAGCAGTTCAGCGGTTCAAATCTCACCGGCTCAGGGTTGACTCAGCCTTCCATCCTTCCGAGGTGGGTAAAATGAGGACCCGGATTGTTGGGGGCAAGAGGCTGACTCTCTGTAAACCGCTTAGAGAGGGCTGAAAGCCCTATGAAGCGGTATATAAGTCCACTGCTATATTAAGTTAGCCACGGGGTCGTGTCTAGCTTTGTAATCAGTTTCTGCGATTTTGCTGCCTTCACATACGAAATGTGAAACGGTTTCGACGTTGTCGTTGCCAAGTCGGCAATTCGGGTTGTCGGTGGGTTTTTGTATCTTCGCTTTCATGGCCTTAGTTTGTAGTGCTTGTTCTTGAGCAGCCAGGATTAAACCTTCCATTTCTTTCTTGATGGTTCCCATCTTAAGCCATGTCCATGTCAAGTTGTCATCACATTTTCCTTCAATGTTTTTCAATGCAAAGCTTTGCATTTCCATCTATTTAACCTGCCATCCAGCTGTTTTTCCTTATATTCTGCCTTTGTTTCTGTTGTTTTTATGCTGCTCTCCGTTTTCTTCTTCTACATTATCATCATCTTCTTCTTTTCCACCCCCCCCTTTTCCTTCTTCCTCTTCATCATCATCCTTATTCCTCCCCCTGCCCCCACAACCAATCCCCATTTCCTTCTAGCATTGATGATGTTACCCAGTTGGAAATAACCAAGTTCCGAGAGCATCAAAGATCCTACAATAATATCACATCATCATCTCCTCCTCGTCCTCCCCCCACTCCACAATCCCCACCGTGGCACCACAAAACCACGGTCCACTAAAGCGTGCCCGATTAAAGCGCGTACCTGACGTCATCAGCAGCGCGACAAATACGACCGCGGAGAAAAAAGGGCGCTTTTAAAGCAAGCCGATTCACGTTAAGGTAAGGGTTAGGGTTAGGTTAAGGGTTAGGTTAAGGGTTAGGTTAAGGGTTAGGTTAAGGGTTAGGTTTAGGGTTAGGTTTCGGGGGGTTAGGTTTAGGTTTACGTGTTAATTTTAGCTTTACCGCTCACAGCGTGCTTTTTTCGTCGCGCTGTGATGACGTCAGGTACGCGGTTTCGTCGAGCGCGCTTTAGTCGACCGCGGTTTTGTGGTGGAACCAATCCCCACTCCCTCTTAGCACTGATGATGTTACCATGTTGGGTCATGAAACGTCTTCGAGTAAAACCACCAAGCTCACAGAGCACCGTCCTAGAATGTCTGAAGTCCCAAAAAAGAGAAGACCTCCCACCCACCATCCACCCACCCAAGACAGGACAAAGAGGATACAAATGATCACTGGGACTGCAGCAGCCACTTTTCCAATTTCTTCATCCGTCTGCATGATTTTCTTGATCCGAGCCTTCCGAATGTAAGGGGGGGGGGGGGAGGATGGGGAGACGAGAGAGAAATGTTTTATTGACTGGTCCTACAATATAAACTAGGGGCCAGGAGGCTCAGTGGCTAAGACGCTGAGCTGGTCGATCAGAAAAAGTCGGCAGTTTGGCGGTTCGAATCCCTAGCATCACGTAACGGAGGGAGCGCACGTTCCTTGTCCCAGCTTCTGCCAACCTAGCAGTTCGAAAGCAGGTAAAAAATGCAAGTAGGAAAATAGGGACCACCTTTGGTGGGAAGGGAACGGCGCTCCGTGCGCCTTTGGCGTTGAATCCTGCTGGCCACATGACCACTCAGATGTCTTCGGACAGCGCTGGCTCTTCGGCTTTGAAACGGAGATGAGCACCGCCCCCTAGAGTCGGGAACGACTGGCACAGATGTGCGAGGGGAACCTTTACCTTTACAATATGAACTATTGAGGCCTTTGAACTCTGGTGCTGGAGAAGACTCCTGCATTGAGTCCCTTGGACTGCAAGGCCATCCAACCGGTCAGTCCTAGAGGAGATCAACCCTGGCTGCTCTTTAGAAGGCCAGATCCTGAAGGGGAAACTCAAAAGACTTTGGCCACCTAATGAGAAGGAAGAAGGACTCCCTGGAGAAGAGCCTCATGCTGGGAACGATGGAGGGCAAAAGAAGAAGAAGGGGACGGCAGAGAAGGAGGGGGCTGGATGGAGTCACCGAAGCAGTCGGCCTGAGCTTGAATGGACTCCAGAGGATGGGAGAGGACAGGAAGGCCTGGAGGAACGTGGTCCATGGGATTGCGATGGGTCGGACATGACTTTGCAACTAGCAACTAACAACAACAATATAAACAAGCTTCAGAATACAGGGAGTCCTCAAGTTACGACCACAATTCAGCCCAAGATTTATGTTGCTAAGCGAGACGTGGGTTAAGTGAGTTTTGCCCTGTTTTATGACCTTTCTTGCCGAAAGCTGTTAAGTGAATCACTGCAGTTGATTAGTAACCTGGTTGTTAAGTGAATCTGGCTTCCTCATTTGACTCTGCATGTCAGGACGTCGCAAAAGCGGATCGCGTGACCCACTGGGAGGCTGCAACCATTGTAAGCATGTTGTAAATCGAGGACCACCAGTAGGCTAAACCAAGTACAGGTAGCCTTGACTTACAATCAGTTGGTTTGTGACCGTTCAGAGTGACAATGGCACTGAAAAAAAAGTGAACTTGGGATCATTATTCACACTTACGACCGCTCCAGCATCCCCATGGTCACGTGACTAAAATTCAAAACACGACAACTGACTCATATTTATGACGGGGTTACGTGATCCTCTTTTTGTGACCTTCTGACCAGCAAAATCAATGGGAATGCCAGATTCACTTAACCACCGTGTGACTAACGTCACAA
Source organism: Thamnophis sirtalis (assembly GCF_051295495.1). Taxonomy (NCBI): domain Eukaryota; kingdom Metazoa; phylum Chordata; class Lepidosauria; order Squamata; family Natricidae; genus Thamnophis; species Thamnophis sirtalis. The sequence continues at coordinate 45,555,367 of NW_028261382.1, read as the reverse complement.
CGGCAGTGATTCGCTTAACGACGGCTGCAAGGAAGGTTGGGAAATGGGGCAAAATTCACTTAGCGACTGTCTTTCCTAGGCACAGAAGCGTTGGCCTCAATTGTGGGCATACGCTGAGGTCTGTCTGCCTGCACAATGCTGGAAAGACTAACTGCTTTGGGCAGGGGGGAGGGTTGGACTAGATGACCTACAAGGTCCCTTCCAACTCTTGTTAATCTGTCTCTGATTCCCACAATGGAAAATCAAGGCCAGGGAGGTGGCAGAGATGGCAAAATTGTCATTAATTAAAATAATCTTGTGGGGTTTTTTTTCCTACTTGGAAACGGTTTCTGGAATTTGTCCTTGAGACTGAAAAAATAAATAATATAACTCAGATTTGAGGTTAGGATGACCGGATCGACTGCGTTGTTATAGAAATGGTTTGAAATAGCTAGAAATATAAAGCGGGAGGTTAAAGCTATTTCTACGGCCCTGGAAAAAAAAATGAAAGTCACTTCATTTATTTTTCTTTTTATCTATCTCCTCCCTTCTTTCTCTTTCCTGGGTTTGGTTTCTATTTTTTTTAAATACATTTTTATTTTCAAAACAAGCATACAAATCCTCCTTCTTTACATACTGTAGAAAGTGTACCAGTTGGTTACAAAAGGCTTTTGTGCACCTCTTCCACCGTCATCCAATATAATTCATATTAACTCTAATATCTTTATTTTTAATCTCACAAGGAACCTTTTTTTTAAAAAAGCATTTTACCTCTGCTAATTGTTTGAAAATTAGCCGTGCTAATTCAATCTCACGTAAAATTGGAAATTCTTCACTTACAGAAGTTCATTTAGTTCAAAGTTACAACGACACAGAAGAAGTGACTTACGACCGTTTCCCAGAGCTACGACCGTTGCAGCGTCCCCATGCTCACGTGATCAAAATTGGCAACGCTTGGCAACTGGCTCATACTTATGACTGTCGCTGCGGCCTGTGATTTCCTTTTACGACCTTTTGCCAAGCAGATTCACGCAACAACCATGTTGGCTAACTTAACAACGGCAGCCCTCCGCTTAACAACGGTCGTAAAACGGGACCAAATTCCCTGAACAAATGTCTCGCTTAGCCACTGATCATTTGGGGGGGTCGTAAGTCAAAATACCAACTCGATGAAAAATCAGCCCAGTTGCTCTTTTCAAACGTAGAAAACCACTTTTGATGCAACTAGAACCTGGATGACTTGAGAATCTTGACAGATGTTAACTAGAGGGGAAAATTTCTCATATACCTCCAGAAAAAAACAGGTGCAAAAGCTAATATTGTAATATTTTTGGCGTACAAAACGCAACAAAGCTGCTCAAAGATACCGCCAGCGTATTTATTTAAAGGAGAGTGTAAACAAAGACAGATGAACAAATATAAAGAGAAAATGAACAAGGGCCAAGTTCTCTCTAAATAAAGGCCTATGGATTAACCTAGGTTTGTTGACTTAACCACAACTCATGGGGATGGCACGATGCCCTCTGGCACGATCCATGATCGTCAAACCGAATGCTTAGCTCGGCGTAACAGCTATGCCACCAATCAACCCTACTATTATGGACTCGTTCAGTCTTGAACCCCAAGTTCCTGTAATAAACCAGAGCTAAACCAAACCATAGTTTAATACACCGCCATCGTGACATCTTAAGGACGGGAAATAAAAGTTTCCCAATTGGAGAAATAGAACATAAAATGAGGTCCCCTATTTAAAGCCAGTGGAAATAAAAATAGACTCGATCCCAACACAGATATGGTCCCCGATTTACGACCGAGCCTAAAATGTACGCTGCTAAGTGAGACAGTGGCTCAGTGAGCTTTTGCTCCCATTTTGCAACCTTTCTTGCTGGAGTTGTTAAGTGAATCACTGCAGTTGTTAAGTCAGTTACCCTGGTTGTTAAGTGAATCTGGCTTCCCCATCAACCCTGCTCGTCACAGCGTCGCAGAAGGAGATCCCTTGATCCCGTCATAAATGTGAGTCAGTGATCCCGTGATATCGTCATAAAGTTGAGTCAGTAGGCAAGTGTCTGAATTTTGATTAGGGGACAACGGGAGAGTTGTAATGGTTGCTAAGGGTGAAAAGGATATATAATGGTACCGTTACTTTTTTCAGGGCCGTTGTAAGTGTGAACAGTCACTAAATGAATTGTTAAGTCAAAGACTAACTATCAGCAAGAAGCAAGAAATGATTAAGTGTGTGGTAGAAGGATTATATATACGTACGTACGTACGTACGTACATACATGCATGTGTATGTATGTATGTATGTATGTATGTATGTATCTATGTACGTATCTATGTATGTATGTATGTATGTATGTATGTATGTATGTATGTAAAAACTCCCAAGGGTAAAACCAACATATTTTCAGGTTCCTAATTTATAGCAAAATAAAAATATCGTTGTAATCCTACTGCGAAAAAGCTGGCCTAAGGAAGGTAAAAAACGATCAAAATAATTTGAGATTTTAAAAAGCGCTGGGCCTTATAATCTTATGACTTTATAACATAATCTCTCCTTGCCATCGCAGGCTGCAACGCCCATAATCCCCAGCCAGCCTGACCAATGCTATTGCTGTCTAGGAAATCACCGACAACACACATCTGGAAGTGGCCAAACTTTATCCGGAAGCCATAAGCCATAGTTTACCTACAATACAGACAACAAACCAAGTTATGGCCTTGCTGGGAAGACCCCTTCATTGGGGGGGGAAGGGGGGGCAGCCAATGCTCAGCTTGGGATGGAGGAAGAGGGAAAGGGGTGTCTTCCCCTCCCCCAATTGCAAAAGAGTTGCCAACATCTGTTTCTGCAAGATTGGGGGGGGGGCTTAAAACCCAGAGATGGAGGCAGGAAACAGCTGTTGCAGAAAGGATGGGGATGAGGAGGGGGGCTGGCTTTCGTGACCCCCCTCCTTCAAGGAGGCACAATGGGGAAGGGGCTCATCATTCTGGAGAAGCAAAAGCGGGGGGGGGGGGGGTTGAGGGAAACCCCTCGGGGTGTTGCTGAATGCAAAAAAGGCCATTCAGGGGAAGAACTGCAAAAGAGAGGAGGGGGCTGCAAGGCGCAGGGAAGGGAGTGCCAAGGGGGAGAGGCAGATGCAAAAGGGGGGGGGGACGGGAATTGCAAAAGGAGGAGGGGGCTGCAGAGGCGGAAAGGGGGCCGTAATAAGAGGAGGGGGCTGCAAAAAGACAAGAGGGCACCACCAAAAGAGGGGAGGGGGCTTTTAAAGGGGAGAAAAGGAGGGGGGGTTAAAAGGAGGAGGGGGGTTGCAAAAGGAGGAGAGTGTCGCCAAGGGGGTCTGCAAAGTGGATTGGAAAAAGAGGAGGGGGATCCAAAGCCGGAAAGGGGGGGGGTTGCAAAAAGAGGCGTTGCAAAGGGGAGCAAACGGGGGGGGGTGTCTTTAAAAGCGGGATTGGAAAAGGAGGAAGGGGCTGCAAAAGGAGAGAGTTGCAAAGGAGGGAAGGGGTCTGCGAAGCGGGGGAGGGGGGGTCGCGAAAGGAGGAAGGGGCTGCAAAAGGGAGGAAGGGGGTTTTAAAAAGAGGAAGGGGCTTGCAAAGAGAGGAGGGGGCTGCAAAAGGAAGGGGGGCTTTAAAAAGAGGAAGGGGCTTGCAAAGAGAGGAGGGGGCTGCAAAGGGGAGGAAGAGGGGCTTTAAAAGGAGGGGGGCTGCCAAAGGGGAAGAGAGGGTTGCAAAGCGGGGGAGGGGTCTGCAAAAGGAAGGGGGGGTCCCCCCCGGTTGCAATGAGCCCCCTCCCCCCGATTCCCCCTCTCCCCCCTCCCTCCGGGGCCGGGGAGGGGGGGGGGCTCCCTCCTTCTCTCACCGGCGGGAATCGGGCGTTGTACTTCTTCTTCTTGCTCGGCATGGCGGCTCCCGTCGCGCCGGCGGCTGCAGCGGCCGCTCCGCCCGGGCCTGTCGCGCGAGCCCCGCACCGGACGAGGCTCCAGCAGCCGCCGCCTGGGGAGGAGCCGCCCGGGCCGGCCCCGAACGCCTCCGCGCGGCCCTAGCGCCGCCCGGCTCCCTGAGCAGGAAGGAGGCCCGGAGGGGAGGGGCAGGGCGAAGGAGTGGGGGAGAGAGAAGGGAAGGGCGGGGGGGGCGGAAGGCCTCCTCTAAACATGTGCAGAGGGCCTAGGGAGCCAGAGGCTGGGAAGTTGGCCCTGCGTTAGATAATAGAATGTCAAAAGTTGGAAGGGACCTTGGAGGTCTTCTAGTCTAACCCCCTTCTCTCCTTCTCCTTCTCCTCCTCCATTCTCCTTCTCTTCCTCGGAATAAGAGTTGGAAGGGACCTTGGAGGTCTTTTACTCTAACCCGATCTCCATCTCCTCCTCCTTCTCCTCCATTCTCCTTCTCTTCCTCGGAATAAGAGTTGGAAGGGCTCTTGGAGGTCTTCTAGTTCAACCCCTTCTCTCCTCCTCCTCCTCTTCCTCCATTCTCCTTTTCTTCCTCGGAATAATAGAGGTGGAAGGGACCTTGGAGGTCTTCTACTCTAACCCCTGATCTCCTTCTCCTCCTGCTCCTCCTCTTCCTCCATTCTCCTCTTCCTCGGAATAATAGAGGTGGAAGGGACCTTGGAGGTCTTCTAGTTCAACCCCTTCTCTCCTTCTTCTCCACTTCCATTCTCCTCCTCCTTCTCTTCCTCAGAATAATAAGAGTTGGAAGGGACCTTGGAGGTCTTCTACTCTAACCCCTGATCTCCTCCTCCTCCTCCTCCATTCTCCTTCTCTTCCTTGGAATCATAAGAGTTGGAAGGGACCTTGGAGGTCTTCTAGTTCAACCCCTTCTTCTCCTCCTCCTCCATTCTCCTCCTCTTCCTCAGAATAATAAGAGTTGGAAGGGACCTTGGAGGTCTATCTACTCTAACCCCTGCTCTCCTCCTCCTCCTCCATTCTCCTTCTTCTCCTCTTCCTCGGACTCAAGAGTTTGAAGGGACCTTGGAGGTCTTCTAGTTCTATGCTCAAACAGGACTCAAGCAGGATTTCAGATTAATGGTTGTCCATTCTCTTCTTGAAAACCTCCAGTGATGGAGCACCTACAACTTCTTGTGGCAGGTAGCTCCACTGGTTAACTGTTCTTCTTATCAGGAAATTCCCCTTTCCTTCTAGGTTGCTTCTCTCCTTGATTAGTTTCCCCCCATTGATTCTTGTCTTGCCTTCAGATACTTTGGAGAAGAGGCTTTTGGAGATGGTTTTGTATAAGAGGAGTAACTTGGGTTTTGGAGTAAATACTGGTTGGATCTTTGCAATCTTTGATCCCACCTTGCAACTTTAAGATAGGAGAACTTCAACATTCAGAATTCCCCAGGCAGCATGCTTTAAGAGGGGTGGGCTTCCAGGATTCTCCAACCAACATGGAAAATGTGAAGTATTGTTTACTTACAGACGTTTATACAGGCAGTCCTCGACTTACAACAATTCATTTTGTGACCGCTCAAAGTTACAATGGCACTGGAGTGATTTATGATGACCATTTTTCACCGTTACCACCCTTTCCAACATCCCTATGATCACGTGATCAAAATTCAGCCGCTTGGCAACTGGTTCATATTTATGACGGGCGTAGTGTCCTGGGTTCATAGGATCCCCTTTTGCCACCTTCTGACAAGCAAAGTCAATGGGGAATCCAGATTCACTTAACATGAGTTACTAACTTATTAACTGCAGTGATTCACTTAACAACTGAAGCAAGAAAGATGGTAAAATGGGGCAACGTTTATTTAATGCTGCCTCACATAAGGGCAGAAATTTTGAGCTCAATTGTGGTCATAAATGGAGGATTACCTGTATTAAGTAACATGGTCACCCAGATATGTTCAGCAATCATCCATGTCCCAAACACATCCCAAACCACGCATCGTTGTCATCATTAATGTATTTGGGTTGTATTTTCCCTTTCTTTTACGATTTGGGTGCTCAGCATGAACTCTTAAATCAGTTAAAGGCAAGGGAATGCATTTCCACAATTAGCTGATTTTTAACTTGGTTTGATATTTTGGGGATCCTTAGCACGTTTAACTTACTGGACCTGTGTCTGGTTTGCCAATTGCGCAGTGGCAGATAGGACAGCGCTCCGGAGGGTCATGGGTTACCCCCTCCCCTCTTTGGAAGAGCTTTATAGCTCCCGCTGCCTTAAGAGAGTTCAAAACATTCTTAAAGATCCATCTCATCCTGGGCACCCTTTTTTTTTAACTATTACCATCTGGCAGCCGGTACAGGAGAATAAAACAAGGACAAATAGACTGAAAAACAGCTTCTATCCCAGGGCAGTAGCTATATTGAATTCTATGGTATGGTGCATTATTAATGCAATATCGGATTTTCAATTTCAGTTATATAGCATGTGAAGGAGGTGTGTTTGTTTTTATTTTTATAGTTATAATGTACACTGAAGATAGCATTTAATTTCATTGTATCAGGTGCAATGGCAATAAAGTAAATGAAACCAAATGTTCAAATTCAAGTTCATACAGTGAATCTAGAAAATTGGGTGATTTGATAACCAAGTCAATAATAGTTTGAAGCTAGGGTAGTGAGAATGTGCTATTCTAATAGAATTGTCCAATTGATATTTATTTATATAATATTTGGATTTTTACTCATATTATTTATTTCAGGAAGATGTGTTATATTGCCTTTGGCTGGCTTCCCAGAGCAGAGAAATAAGGAATTATTACATAGATTTTAACCTATTATCATTTCCCAACCATAGAAACTTTAAAAGGTGTGACCAAGGGAATTCTGGGAGTTGAAGTTCACATTTCTTTAAAGTTGCTATAGTGTAGTAGGGAAACATTGAGGTTGCATCATCGTGAACTCCCCCTGCATTTCGTCACTTCCGTTAGTGACTCCCTCCTCTCCCTGTGGAAACGGACGGATGGGTTGGGTGGGCTGGTCCATAGAGGGCGTGTCAAATCCTAGAGCGGGCGACGCTCCAAGCGCTCGTAGAGAATCGTGACCAAAATGGCGGCCTCCCTTGACGGGGCCTTCTTTTATGCTCGGGCGAAGTGGATATTTTTTAAATATGCAAATTAATAATGAGAAACATCAAAAAAGTAACGCTTAGAGGAAATAGAAGTAATATAGTAAAAAACAATAGCCTAGAAATAGTAAAAATAGAGGGCAAAAGTAGCGCAGACCTCATTTTCGTTCCTTACGCCTTCCGGTCCCTCAACTATATCTGTCCCCCATCCACTTCCGGGGTGCGCCCGTGCGTACTTCCATTTGCTCCGGGCCGTTGCGGCGGTAACGTGAGACCCAGTTGTGGAAGACGAAGCCGGGTTTGAGGTGCTGCGGTTGGCGGGGGAGGGGGAAGGTTGTTCGGTTCCCCTCCAGCCCTGGACCGTCCTGAAAATAGGTCCGGCCTGAAATGGATACTCACCAATGGCGACCGTCGCAATCCCCGTAACTTTGCCGTAAAAGCCGTGGCGTCTCCTTGACCGCTTGGCCTCACCACAGCCCTGCAAGGTAGGACGACGGTGCCGCATCCCGCCCTGGCTGTGGTGTTTATTTTTATGTGACTTTTCTCGTGCCGAAGAGCTGTAAGAGAGCGAAGGGTGGGGGGTAGTCTGTGGGAGATTTGTGGCCTTATTATGACCATAATAACTGTTCTTAATATAATAAAATATTTAATGCATTAACTTAATGAATTGAATGCATTAACTCTCCCAACAATAGGACTAATGCCTAAAGTCTCATAATAAGAACGACAAGAATGTATAATACTTTATTAGGATATTTTAGGCATTAGTCCTATTGTTGGGAAACTTCATGTATTTCATTCGTTAACATTAAGTTAATATAAGTAAAATAATAAAGTAATACTTTGCTAGAAAATAGAATGGAATAGGAATTGAATTGAATTCTTTATTGGCCAGGTGTGATTGGACACACAAGGAATTTGTCTTTGGTGCATACAGAATAGAATAGAGTATAGAGAATAGAGAATAGAATAGAGAATAGAATAGAGTAGGGTAGGGTAGAATAGAATAGGAACAAAACAGAATAATTGAATTCTTTATTGGCCAAGTGTGATTGGACACACAAGGAATTTGTCTTTGGTTCATATGCTCTCAGTGTACCTAAAACAACCAAAATACATTCATCAAGAATTATAAGATACAACACTTAGTGATGAAATCATACTAGGGAAGAAACAAAACAATATAAAATTTAAAGATACAAGCAACATGATTATAGTCATAAGTGGAAAGAGATAGGTAATAGGAAGGATGAGAAGAAGAATAGGAATACAGTCTTATTAAATAATTTGACAGTGTTGTGGGGATTCGTTGTTTAGCAGAGTGATGGCATTTGGGAAAAAATTATTAGGACATTTTAGGCATTCATTAACATTAAGTTAACGTAAGTCTAATAATAATAAAGTATTTAATACTTTACTATTATTAGGACATTTTAGGCATTAGTACTATTGTTGGGAGACTTCATGTATTTCATTCATTAACATTAAGGTAAAGGTTCGCGCATATGTGCTAGTTGTTCCCGACTTTAGGGGGCAGTGCTCATCTCCGTTTCTAAGCCAAAGAGCCAGCGCTGGGCAAAGACGACTCTGTGGTCATATGGCCGGCATGACTAAACGCCAAAAGGGCACAGAGTGCTGTTACCTTCCCACCAAAGGTGGTCCTTATTTTTCTACTCACATTTTTACTAGGTTGGCAGAAGCTGGGACAAGTCACGGGACCTCACTCCGTTACATGGTGTTAGGGATTTGAACTGCCGATCTTTCTGATCGACAAGCTCAGCATCTTAGCCACTGAGCCACCTTTGATTAACATTAAGTTAACGTAAGTCTAATAATAATAATAAAGTATTTAATACTTTACTGTTATTAGGACATTTTAGGCATTAGTGCTATTGGGAAACTTCATGTATTTAATTCATTAACATTAAATTAATGTAAAATTGCCTAACGTCTCCCAACAATCTCACTAACGTGTAAAGTCTAATAATAGTAATAAAGTATTTAATAGTTTACTATTATTGGGAGACTTTAGGAAAGTTTATAGGTGGTCCTCAATTTGTGAGAGTTCGTTGAGTGACCGCTCGAGATTACAACAGCACTGAAAAAAGTGACATGTACCGTTTTTCAAACTAACGGCCACTGCAGCCTCCCCATGGTCATGTGATGTAAGGTCATAAAATGGGGTGAAACTCACTTGTCTCACTTAGCAACCTAAATTTTGGGCTCATTTGTGGTTATTAGTTGAGGCCCTAATTAATGCCATTATGAAGAGATTTTAGACATTATTGCTCTTATTCAGAAAGTAGGCAGTATTACTGATACAATAATTAGAAGATCAGACATTATTAGTTTTATTGTGACAATTTTGGCATTATTAGAAGACTTTATACGTTATTACCGTTAATATTGTTGAGAAGCCTTAGGTGTTACTGTTAGGAGTATAGGCATTGCTACTACTATTATAGAGAGACTAAGCATTACTAGATGTAAGACATTATTACTACTATTACTGAGAAACTCTGCATTGCCACTACAATTAGGAAACTCAATATTATTACTATTATTGGAAGACTTTAGGTGTTCATTATTGTTGGGCATTTTTATTAGGAGATTAGGGATTACTAGTATAGACTATATACAATAGTATATTGGGAGACTAAACATTATTAGTACTATTTGGATTATCTAGGCATTCTTACTATAATTACAAGTTGTTATGCATTACGACTACTATTGAAAAACCTTAGCTATTTTACTATTATTAAAATTAAATCAAGTTAGTTAAAATAAACTAAAGTTAAAATTAAGATGCTTTAGGAATTATCTATATATCTTAAAACTCTTGTACCTGTTCACTAGAATGTTTTTCTACAATATTACCCCCTTCAAAAGGTTTTACAACAGCTTTCTGCCAACAGGTGTGCCCTTGATATTTTGGAACTGGGCTGTGGAAACCCAGGTTAAACTGAAAATACAGGTAGTCCTCCACTTATGACAGTTGAGCCCAACATTTCTGTTGCTAAATGAGACATTTGTTCAGTGCGTTTTGCCCCAGTTTACGACCTTCCTTGCCACAGTTGTTAAAGTGGATCGTTGGAGTTGTTAAAATTAGTCACACGGTTGAATCTGGCTTCCTTGCTTGATGCCGCCACCGTCATAAATACGAGTCAGTTATCAAGTGCCTGAATTTTAATCACACGGCCATGAATATATTGCAGTGGTCGTAAGTTGTGAAAAACAGTCATGTCACTTTTTTAAAGTGCCATTGTAACTTTGAACGGTCACTAAGTAAATTGTTGTAAGTCGAGGACTACCTGTAGAAAGTGCCAATTTGGACTCGTCTCCCAGCTGTGGCCTGAAGTGGGTTGATCCCTTCCTGGTTTGACTTTTTCCCCCCATCAGGTGCCTTGCCAAACCATGGCTAGCCAGCATGACGAGATGGGGAAGGACGGCAGTTTTGCCAGCGAGGACCTGGCGGCTGAAGCCATGGCGGCAGACATGGACTCCTGGGTGGTCTTTGACGCCCGCAAGACCCCCAAGGCTGAATTTGAGGAATGGCTCCAGACTTACCAGCCGTCCCGCGTCTCTCGCTACGGCAACCCGGAGTGCAACACCGAGCCGGTGGGCTGGATTGCCATCTACGGCCCCAGCTTCTGCCCAGAATCTGGCGACGTCGTAGGTCTTCAAGAAGACTGGGAACGTTTGCAGCTCAGTGGGCGCCACGTGACTTTTGAGTCCATCAAGGAGCTGGCCCTTAACCGACGGGTCCTGACCGGCAAGTGGCTAATGCACCTGGACAGTGGCTTCAAAGTGGACCACGCTTGGTGCGGCATTGCCCGGGCGGTCCTCGAAGGGCGTGTTGGGGTGGCCAAGGTGAGCCCCTGCTGCCCCGACTCGGACCGCAAACACGTCATCTGCGTGTACACCGAAGACTTCACCAACGAAGAGGAGGTGCTGGTGGCCGATTCGGTGATCCGGGCCACAGGGGTCAAGTGCCTCTTATCCTACAAGCCCGATGCTTACACCTACCTGGGCATCTACCGCGACAACCGCTGGCATCTCTGCCCCACCATTTACGAAAGCCGCTTCGATTTGGAGTGCGTCCCCCGCCGCTCGCGTATCCTTAACAAGGTGAGCAACAACGAAGTGACTTAAAACGCCCCTCCCGGAACGCGGGAGACTCCCAGAGGAAGCTGCACGAAGGCCGGGGACTACAAGTCCCACCACGCAGTGTGGACTCTCTTTTACTCAAGAGGAGGTAGATTTGCCCAATGCAGGCGGGCTGCATCGATGGGATTTCTGCCTCCGTTCTGACCGAGGAGCTTAAAATCTTTTTTTGTGTGACACTAATGGACGTTTGCATTTAACATTAAACCACTAAACTGTGCGTGCCGCACAACCTTGTGCGATCGGCATTTATTGCAAAAAGGGGCCGAACAGATCACCTCTACCCATCTTTTTCAGCAGGCCCACAGTAGAAAGACTTGATTTGCTGCTGTGGTCTAATTTCTGCCAATCTCGGGAAATTGGGGTAGGGGTAGGGTTCAGCCGGTTCGGGTAAACCAACGATCAGCTGAGAGCGAACCGGTTCCCCGATCACCGAACTGGTTGCTAAATCAGGAGGATCCCACCACTGGGTTGGGGGGGGGGATTGTTGAGGGGAAGAGCTCATCACACTCCGAAGGCAGCATCGAAGAATTGTGTGTGGTGGGAGAGTAGTTTTGATGGAGGCGTGCAATGGAAAGGCTAAGCAAAAAAGGTAGGTTAATTTTTCTTTCCGCTCTTCTGCTCAGAATTTTTGTCATTGAATTATTATTATTATTTTTTTGTGGTTCTCGGCTGCGTTCACCTGCAATTAAAATGAAAATAAAAGGCATTCTCTTCCCCCTCCTCCCCTCTTTCTGAGGGTTTGCTTTTTTTTGGTGTTTATAGATGAACCCAAGTTGGAAAAAGTACCTTTGAGGTGTGAACCCAGGTTGCAAAAGGTTTGGAGAAGTTCTGGACATTTGGTGTCAGAAAGCGCTCTTTGGCTGTTTCAGGAGCAGAGAGAGCAAAGGGGGCCTAACGTTTTTGGCATGGAGCTTAAACTTTCTTGAATTATAAGCTTTTAAAGGGCTGAAGAAGAGGATGAAAACTGAACAGGGAAGTGGAAATTTGGTATGTCTCACACCTCTCCTATATTAAGCAGGAAGTTCTAGAGCAGGATTTTGCAACCATGGCCACTTTTAAGAGGGGAAGACTTCAACTCTCAGAATTCCCCCAGCCAGCAGGCTTCAAGATGGGTGGACTTCAACTCCCAGAATCCCCCAGCCAGCATGCTTTAAGATGGGTGGACTTCAACTCCCAGAATCCCCCAGCCAGCATGCTTTGAGATGGGTGGACTTCAACTCCCAGAATCCCCCAGCCGGCATGCTTTAAGATGGGTGGACTTCAACTCCCAGAATCCCCCAGCCGGCACGCTTTAAGATGGGTGCACTTCAACTCCCAGAATCCCCCAGCCGGCACGCTTTAAGATGGGTGGACTTCAACTCCCAGAATCCCCCAGCCAGCATGCTTTAAGATGGGTGGACTTCAACTCCCAGAATCCCCCAGCCAGCATGCTTTGAGATGGGTGGACTTCAACTCCCAGAATCCCCCAGCCGGCATGCTTTAAGATGGGTGGACTTCAACTCCCAGAATCCCCCAGCCGGCACGCTTTAAGATGGGTGGACTTCAACTCCCAGAATCCCCCAGCCAACCAGTATGCTTCTGGAAGTTGTAGGCCAAGCATACTGGTGGAAGAAATCTTTCTTGCCACAATTGTTAAGTGAATTGCTGCAGTTGTAAGGTAGTAACACAGTTCAAGTGACACTGGATTCCCCATTGACTGTCGGTCGCAAAAGGCGCCTGCACACTGTAGCCATCATGCAAACAGGCCAGTTGCCGGTGTCTAACTTTTGATCACCTGACCATGGGGACGATGTAAAGGTCGTAAGTGTGAAAAACAGTCAAAAGCCTCCCCTTCCCCCCGTGTTCTTGTCGGTCACGAAACAGTTGTCAAGTCGTGAACTACCTGTGAAACTTTGGCGAACCCACTTGGCTGAAACACACACCTTACCACATAGCCAATGCTGAGGCTTTGGTTTATTAGAAGAACCTGCTACAGTGAGGAGAAGACACAATAAGTACATTTAAGGTCAATTTACAGGAAAGCAAAGAAATGCATTGAAAAAGTAACAACAGCAGGTTAACTGTCTCTTAAACATCCACTCCCTTTTTTTTTCCGTAATAAAAACATGTTGCATAGTACAAAAAGAAGCAAGGCAGCAGGGTTTGCGACAACAGCTCCCTTCTTCGAACCCTCCGGGGACTGATGATGTGGGATCACACAACTAAGGGATTGTTGTTAAGTCTCCATCGGGCCTAAACTGTGACTAACTTTTCCAACTCTTCCTAAATGGGTTTTTGCTCAAGCCAGGAAGGTGAAGGCAGGTAGGAAAAAGCTGCTGATCCCTTTGAGATGTCAGTTGCATTCGGATTCTATTTTCCCGTGGCTTCGGGCCTTGTGTTAAACCTTAAAACACTCAGAAGAGCCACAAAGGTCCTAACTAGACCCCCCCCCTCATTCAATTCTGAAGCCGACCGGAAGTCCGGTTCCCCCCACCAGAGACTCTCCTAGCGCCGGCATCCTTTTTCCTCTACCTGTCCTAACCGAAAGCCCTATCAATTGCAGAGCCGACCGACAGGGAGCCCCAGCAGAGGGATGAAAGAGCCACTCCAGAGCAGCGGGATTCCTCCCCTTAATCAAATCCAGTGCATTATTTACATGAATGAAGTCCCTTTAATTTTTCTTACTGAACGGGTCAGCCAGCGGGAAAGAAACAAAGACGTGACTCACTTCTGTGTCCGGTCTAGTTTTGTGGCACACAAACACACGTTGTAGAGCCCAAAAGAGAGCCATTTTCTGGTGGAAGGATCTTGTACATTTCTTTAAAAACATTAGATATCCCGTTGGTTTTTTTTTGGGGGGGGGGGGGGAGAAGATTCCAGCATTTTAAACCTGGCAAGTCAGAAAAGCTGTCACTGCATTTAATAAGGCACAAGTTTATACAAAAGGCACTTGGGTAAAAAGTTTGGGCCTTGCCAGAAACGTCAACGGGCATTTCTTCAGTCCGATATGGGTAATCCTTGAGTTATGACCACAATTGAGCCCCAAACTTCTGTTGTTAAGTGAAACGGACGTTCAGTTTTACGGCCTTTCTGGTCAGAGTTTTGAGTGGAATCCCTGCAAGTTGTTTTAAGATAGTAACACAGTTGTTAAATCAATCTGTCTCTTGACGTCACTGGTCGGAAGGTTGCAAAAGGGGATCGTGTGACTCTGGCCCGTCGTAAAGATGAGTCGGTTGGCAAGCGTCTGAATTTTGGTCATGTGACCCTGTCACAACTATCGAAAAGGTGGGGAAAAAAACTGATCCTGTCACTTTTTTTTTAGTGCTGTTGTAACTTTGGTCACTAAGTGAGCTGTCGTAAATCGAGATTACCTGTAGCTGATGGCCACCTTATTAAAGGCAAGGAAATCCTGCAATTCTTTTTTTTTTAAGAGGGGCAACTTGGGCCACCTGAGTAGGGAAAAGGTTTAAGTTTCCAAACTTAACAGTATTGAAAAATGGAACTCTGGGAAATTTGCGGCTTTAAAAAAAAATGGAGAAATGCATTTTGATAGCAAAGCCTCTGCTAAATTGGAAGGGGAAAAAACACAAAGGAATGTCACACTCCCTTCTTATGTTCGTACTGTCAGCTCCCTGAAGAGGCGGCATGTGGATTTTTCTTGGGGGGGGGCACGAAACGTCCCCTCCAATTTGCAGAGGCCAAGCCCACCCCTCACCCCTGTTTTGAAGTCTGGCCCACCCCACCACGTTCCCCAAATATAGCTGGAAGCACGCATAGGCCTGAAGAGCGAGCCGCGAGTCTCGGACCAATGGACCGCCCGGAATCCTTTTACGAGTTGAGAAGCGAGTTCAAATCCAGGTCACCCATGGACGAAAAGCTGTCCTCGGTAAAGTTCCCCAAAAGGCCGTTGAGGAAGCTGTTGTTGGTCGAATGGGCGGTCCCCCCACCGTCCCCATTGCCGCCGGACTCCCCTCCCGCCCTCCGCTGGCTGACCAAGCGAGTGATGGATTCCGGGTAGGTCATCAGAGTCCCCTGGGTGTCCCCTGGCAGCGGCGCGGGGCCCGGGCCTTCGTTGAGCAGCTGCCGGAACTCGGTGGTGTTGATGCTATCCAGGCTGTTGTAGGTGGTGTCTTCCAAAAGGCCCACCAAGGGATCCCCGCCTTCAAAGTGGAGTTGCAGGAAGGCATCGGCGATGCTGTTTTCGGTGTCCATGGAGGAAGTTGGGGCCTGTGAGGAGACGCCCAGGCACGACAGATCCTCCATGTTCACAGTGCTGAAGTTGGAGGCAGCCGCAGTGGCCATGGGAGGCAGCGGGTTGGGGTGGCTGGACCCAACGAAGAAGCCGGCAGAAGGCTGAGCCATGACTTGTGGCTTCTGAATTGGGCGCATGGGCGAGTGGCTGGATGCTCCCAAAAACCCTGGCACGGCTGGAGGGAAAATCAAAACATGGCTTAATAAAGAAACCGGGACATGGCCAAAGGGAATGAGAAGGCAAAGAGGTTTTCCCTAAAATTTAAGACTAGTTAGTTTTGTGGGTAAAACTAGTGGTTTTACCTTCAAGGAATATATACATACACATACTTTAGTCGGACCTCAAACAAACAGCAATTACAGCACAGAAGACGGGAGAAAGACACCCCAGCAGGGCCTCTTTTTATTACAGACTCTTAAAGTGGTATCAGCCCAAAAACCTTGCTGACTCATTCCCAGCATTACATCATCATAGCAGCTGATCAGCTCTTTAAATCTTTACCAAGATCCTACATGGGCGATGGCTGAATCTTGCTCAGTGTGCCTAAAGCAGAGAAAAGAACCAATCTAGGAAACGAGGCCCGTTTATGCCTTTCCTCACCCAACAGGAAAAGAGAACTGGAACAAAGTGGGGAGAGAAAGAGAGAAATAAAAGAGAGATAGAGAATACAGAAGAACCAAATTGGAAGGACTTCTAGTCCAACCCCCTGCTCACACAAGAGACACTAGCTTTTTAGACAAATGGCTGACCAATTTCTTCTTAAAAACCTCCAGAGATGGAGCATTTACATCTTCTGGAGGCAAAGCTGTTCCACTGGTTAATTGTTCTCACTGCTAAAAGGGAGTGGGGTTTGCCCTTTCCTGCACTCATATAAATTTCCTAAATAAATAAAAATAAATGATGCTGTAACCTAGATGGGTCATGAAAACCACCAAGCTCAGAGAGCACCAAGGGACCCACAGTTTCAACCCTTGAGCTATGAATATTCTCCTGTACAGTTGCATTAAAGGTAAAGGTTCCCCTCGCACATCTGTGCTAGTCGTTCCCAACTCTAGGGGGCGGTGCTCATCTCTCTTTCAAAGCCGAACAGCCAGCGCTGTCTGAAGACGTCTCCGTGGTCATGTGGCTGGCATGACTCAATGCCAAAGGTGCACGGAACGCTGTTCCCTTTCCACCAAAGATGGTCCCTATTTTTCTCCTTGCATTTTTTACCTGCTTTCGAATTGCTAGGTTGGCAGAAGCTGGGACAAATCACAGGGGCTCACTCCGTTACGCGGTGCTGGGGATTCGAACTGCTGACCTTTCTGATCAACCTGCTCAGCATCTTAGCCCCTGAGCCATCGCCATCCCTGTTGCATTACTTGCATTACTTCAACCCCAAATGCAGGTGTACAAAAACTTCCCAATCCTTACAGCCGTCTCTCCACTCTTGGCAGTGTCCAAAAATATTTGGGAATGAGGAAGGACTTACCGCTGGTGGTAGGCCGGGGTGCTCCGTGTTTTGGTACGGCCATGCGGCGTGGAGATTGTGCTTCCGTGGTCCCTACTGTTGAGGAAAGTAAACAACATAGAATTATGATTGGACTGTAACTGGGATGCCAAGGGGTGGGGAATGGGTTATTCTATATATCATTTGCTTTCACGCCTAAATAATCAGTCTTCGCTTTGCTACGCTTCTGATCATTTATAATTAGTAAAAGTACACTTGATTTCTATCAATGGAGTCTCGTGGTTTTCCTTTCCTAATTATCTAATGGAGGAGTGCTGACAAGGTAACCCTGAATGTCAGCTTCAGAAATGCCCACTTTTTAAAAAGACTGTTATTTCAAAGAGCATGGTTGTTTTGAAGAAAAATGGAGCACTTTTTTTAAACCACTATTTTTTTGAATAGAAATAACGTAACAACATAAACATAAAACAACATAAAAAAGATGTTGAGACTCTCGAAAGAGTGCAGAGAAGAGCAACAAACATGATTAGGGAACTGGAGATTAAAACATGTGAAGAACGGTTGCAGGAACTGGGTAGGTCTAGTTTAATGAAAAGAAGGACCAGGGGAGACATGATAGCAGTCTTCCGATATCTCAGGGGCTGCCCCAAAGAAGAGGGAGTCAAGCTATTCTCCAAAGCACCTGAGGGTAGAACAAGAAGCAATGGGTGGAAACTAATCAAGGAGAGAAGCAACTTAGAACTGAGGAGAAATTTCCTGACAGTTAGAACAATTAATCAGTGGAACAGAATTTGCCTCCAGAGGTTGTGAATGCCCCAACACTGGAAGTCTTTAAGAAGAGGTTGGATAGCCATTTAGTCTGAAGTGATGAAGAAGACCTCCAAGATCCCTTCCAACTCTGTTATTATTCTATTCTATTCCATTTCATTCCATTATTACATAACATTAACAATAGAGTTGGAAGGGACCTTGGAGGTCCTCTAGACTTCTGGTTTTTCTTTGGGCTGAAAGTACAAACATCTGGAATTCTTCAAGGCTTCCATTTTTCTGTTTCCTTTTAGCTCCGTTTCTAAATCGGGTGTCCAGCTTTGGCCACCGTATAGATTCATGGACTTCAAGAGCCGAGGTGGCGCAGTGGTTAGGGTGCAGTACTGCAGGCCACTTCCGCTGACTGTTATCTGCAGTTCAGCAGTTCTAATCTCACTGGCTCAAGGTTGACTCAGCCTTCCATCCTTCCGAGGTGGGTGAAATGAGGACCCAGACTGTGGGGGCGATATGCTGACTCTATAAACTGCTTAGAGAGGGCTGAAAGCCCTATGAAGCGGTATATAAGTCTAACTGCTATTGCTATTGCTAATTCCCAGAATTCCCTAGCCAGCACCAGCATGCCCCCCCCCCTGATGATTGGCCCTAAATCACTCAGCAGGTTGGGGAATTCTGGGAGTTGAAGTCCACAAGCCTTATAGTCAGTCGCCAAGGTTTTGGACACCCCTGTTCAAAAATCTTTATTTTAACCAAATGCCTTTTGACCACATTACTCCTGAAACAAACCTGTTTCCTCAAAGTCCCACAATTTTAGGTAAAGGTTCCCCTTGCACATATGTGCTAGTTGCTCCTGACTCTAGGGGGTGCTGCTCATGTCCGTTTCAAAGCTGAAGAGCCAGCGCTGTCCAAAGACGTCTCCGGGGGCCTGTGGCTGGCATGACTCAACGCCGAAGGTGCACGGAACGCTGTTCCCTTCCCACCAAAGGTGGTCCCTATTTTTCTACTTGCATTTTTTACCTGCTTTCGAACTGCTAGCCTGGCAGAAGCTGGGACAAGGAACGGGAGCTCACTCCATTACGCGGCGCTAGAGATTCGAACCGCCAACCTTTCTGATCGGCAAGCTCAGCGTCTTAGCCACTGCATCCCATCCATTTTAATGTGACTTTATTTGCCCGACATACTAGACTAGGCCTGAGTTGATGGGCATTGTAGTCCAAAGCCCCTGAGGGATGCCCTGCTCACTTTGCCCAGCTCCAACTAAATGAAAGGGGGCTCTTCCCCACTTCCCAGTTTAGCTCTTTCAAATGGGGTTAGCCCCCTTTCTCTCTCTCTCTCCCTCCCATTGTTTCTTTAAAGTTTGCCACCTTTTTTACCTGCAAAAGGTGTTTTCTGTACGAAGGTTTTAAAAGTGCCCAGGGTTCGTTTGCGCTTCTCCTCGATTCGATGGAAATCACCTGGCAAAGAGAGGAAGGAGAGGGGGGAAAGTCAATGGAGATAGGTAAGATAGGCAATTTTTTTAAAAAAATCATGTCTTTTATTATTTTTATAACTGACTTAAAAAGGATCCAATATTCCTTCTGCCTCCTTTTCTCCCTGCAATAACAATCCTGTGAGGTGGGTTGGACTCAGACTAGCTGGCCCAAGGTCACCCAGCTGGCTTCCATGCCAAAGATGGGGCTAGAACTCACTATCTCCTGGTGATTGGCCCTAAATCACTCAGCTGGCTTTTCAGACTTAAGGCAGGACTAGAACTCACCATCTCCTGGTGACTGGCCCCAAGCCAACAATCTGGCTTTCATGGGTAAGGCAGGACTAGAACTCACCGTCTCCTGGTGCCTGGCCCAAAGTGACATATCCACAACTTTCATGTCAAAGATGGAACTAGAACTCACTATCTCCTGGTGATTGGCCCTAAATCACTCAGCTGGCTTTCAGACCTAAGGCAGGACTAGAACTCACCGTTTCCTGATGATTGGCCCAAAGTCATCCAGCCAGTTTTCATGCCTAAGAGGGGACTAGAACTCACAGTTTCCTGGTGATTGGCCAAAAGTGACTTCCCTCAGCTCTCATGGCTAAAATGGGACTAGAACTCACAGTCTCCTGGTGATTGGCCCAAAGGGACAGAGCTGACTTTCATGCCTAAGATGGAACTAGAATTCACAGCCTCTGGTTTCCCACCTGGTGTCATAATTACTAGGCCCAATTTATTTTTTATGGGCAGAAAAGATTTCCCATTATTATCCTGCTCAAAGGATCAGCAGCTGCACCCATACGTGCTCGTCAATATGCCAAAAATATGCCAAAATAAAGCCCTGAATAGAGTGAGCCCAATTTACGCACTTCTCCTGTAATATTGGTATAATGTTTCCCAACCACCCACCCAGACTAAAAATTGAGATTTCTCCGATTTCCCCGACCGCAATTTTAACATTTTAACATTAAATGGATACCTTCATCTGGGAGGTAACGGAATTCCATGGAGCCACTGACTTCTTTGTCGGAGGGACGGTGCAGCTGCATCTGAACCGTCACGGGTTCACGGATTGTCTGATCCGCGTAGGGTGGCGTCTTGAAGACAATGGCCACCTGGCGGTGTACATCGGCCTGCGAGAAGGACCCTTTTGCTTCCCAGGAATCCTTGAAAAAGCGGACTTCGATGTCCTCTGGAACAGAAGCAGAGATGTTGGAGAAGCCATCAAAGGAAGGACCATCAGATCATTAGTATTCGTTATACAGTATTATATTAACACACTGATGCTAAGAGTTAGACATTCTACTTCCCTTCCCCACCTGAAAAGAACTCTGTTCCAACTGCCAGTTGCCTTATACGAACATGCTCTGATGCTAAGGAATTAAACATTCTACTTCCCCTCCCCATCTGAAAAGAACTCTGTTCCAACTGCCAGTTGCCTTATACGAACATGTTCTGATGCTAAGGAATTAGACATTCTACTCCCCTTCCCCACCTGAAAAGAACTCTGTTTCAACTGCCAGTTGCCTTATACGAACATGTTCTGATGCTAAGGAATTAGACATTCTACTTCCCCTCCCCACCTGAAAAGAACTCTGTTCAAACTGCCTATTGTCTTATACGAACACGCTCTGATGCTAAGGAGTTACACATTCTACATTAATTTTCAAGCTTTAAGTGTCAACTTATCAAGCCCGATTTCACCAGCTAGTAGATAAAACTAACATTCTGGAAATCCCAGAAGTCCTTTTTCCAAAGGCAACTGGGCTTTCTTTGTTTTTACTTGAAGATGTTTTGCTTCTCGTCCAAGAAACGTCTTCAGATCTGACTGAACGGTGGAGGATGGAAAGATTTAGGTTCCTTGCAGTCATCTGCTTGTTGGTACTCCCTCTGAGAATCGTTGAGGCCACTTGGAGGCTTATTTGTGCCCTCGGAGTCACCAGAAGAGTGCAAACGAGCGTGGAAACTCCTTAGAAATGCTGAAAGCCGTTTTAGTGGGTTTACAAACACGGTCCTTTCACACAGCAGTTCCAAGAAGATTCCACGCTCATTTGCACTACTCAGGGCACAGATAAACCTCCAAGTGGCCTCAACGACTCTCTAAAAGGACGCAAAGGGCCAGCTGTCTGCAAGGAGTATCAATCCTTCCGTCTGTCAGGCCTGCAGTCTTTGGCCTATTATTTTTTCTATGCTGTTTCATTAGTGGGGAATAGTAAGGAGCAGAATGTTGTCGTCATAATAAAACATTCTTTTCCAGAAACCTAAGGTCATCTTTTGCCTCCGCACCTGACCGGAACTAGATGGATGGAAATGCCAGTGTGGCAGAGGAATATTGGACCATGTGATGGACTTGTAGGTGTGGGGGGAAAGGTTTTGAACTTTCAACTGGGGGGGAAACCCCAGGAAGCTTTCAGATCCGGGCTTCCAGAGTTTGTACCAACATGTCTCTCTTATTAAATTGGAACTTTGATGAAAGCTATTGCCTTGGACTCTGATTTAATTCTGGATGATATTTGGAGCGCTGACATCGTCCTTCACCCTTCAGTCAGAACTGAAGCAGCTTCTTGGATGAGAAGTGAAACCTCTTCAAGAAGAAACAAAAGTCCAGTTGCTTTTGGAAAAAAAGCCCTTTAGGATCGGGGAGACTTTTAAAAAATTCCCAGGGGTGTTTGGGGGGGGGGAAGGCCCTACCTTTCTGCACTTTGTCACAGAGGAGGAAGATTTCATCTCCCCCCAGGCAGGTCCCCGAATTGCGGTTGACGCGGCAAATTTTCAGCTCGGCTGTATTGGGCGCACCTACAGAACGGTGGAAGGAGAAACAAAACAAATCTCAGGACAGGTCATTCTTGACTTACGACCGTTTATTCGGCGGTGGTTCGAAAAGACACAATGGCACTGAAATATGGGAGTTACGCCTAGTCCTCACACTTACGAGCCGCTATTGGATCTGTAACTCAATCCATTCCTCTAAACCAGGGGTGTCAAACTTGATTTCATTGAGGGCTGCGTCAGGGTTGAGTTTGACCTCAGCGGGGTCTGGGGGGGGGGCGTGATGGGTCTGGGGATGTGGCCAGGGTGGGCATGTCAGGGGCACCTGTGGTGGCCAAGTGCTAAGGCAGCACTTCCCTGAGACCCTCCCTCTCTCCCTCTCCTTATAATCTTCCTTCCTTCCAGTTTCTGTCTCCTATCTTTCTTTCCTCTGTCGCTTCCTATCATTTCTCTTCCTTTTTTACTTCTTTCTCTTTCTCCTTCCTTCCTTCCTTCATCTATCTTTCTTTCCTCTATCCCTCCCTCCATTTCCTTCCTTTTTTACTTCTTTCTCTCTCCTTCGTCTATCTTTCTTTCCTGTCTCTTCCTCCATTTCCCTTTCTTTACTTCTTTCTCTTTCTCCTTCCCTTTGTCTATCTTTCTTTCCTCTGTCCCTCCCTCCATTTCCCTTACTTTTTTACGTCTTCCTCCTTCCTTCCTTCATCTATCTTTCTTTCCTCTGTCTCTTCCTCCATTTCCCTTTACTTCTTTCTCTTTCTCCTTCCTTCCTTCGTCTATCTTCATCTATCTTTCTTTCCTCTGTCCCTCCCTCCATTTCCCTTCCTTTTTTACTTCTTTCTCCTTCCTTCCTTTGTCTATCTTTCATTTCTCTGTCCCTTCCTCCATTTCCCATTCTTTACTTCTTTCTCCTTCCTTCATTTGTCTATCTTTCTTTCCTCTATCTCTTCCTCCATTTCTCTTCCTTTACTTCTTTCTCTATCTCCTTCCTTCCTTTGTCTATCTTTCTGTCCTCTGTCCCTCCCTCCATTTCCCTTTCTTTTTTTACTTCTTTCTCTTTCTTTTTCCTTCCTTCCTCTGTCTCCTATCATTCTTTCCGATCCCTCCCTCTGTTTCCCTTTCTTTTTGACTTTTCCTTCTTTCTCTTTTTCCTTCCTTCCCTTCTCTCCTGTTTTCCTTCCCTCTTCCTTCCCCTTTCTTCTTCCTTCCCCTCTTTCCTTCTTTTTCCTTCCTTGCTCTCTTCCCACCTTTTCCTTTGTCTTCCCTCTTTCCCTTGCTCCTTTCCTGTCTCTTCCTGCATGCTCAAATGCGAAAAAGGGAAAACATTTCTCCTTTTGTTTTGCTTTTAATTCCTTTTCCTAGTCCTGGCTAGTCCTTTGCTAGCCCTGCCAAGCTCCATTTCTGCTGACAGAGGCACCACAAGCCGGTCCCGATAATAACCCCAATTGGACTTTTTGAGCCCATGCGCTAAAACAAGCCCTCCCCAAAAACATTTTAACGCACGTGAAGCTGGTCCCCAGCATTTCCTCTGGTTAGGGTTAGAGAGAGAAGAGGTGGAAATCAAGTAAGACGGCAAGAGGAGTTCTGTCTTGCTCCAAGCGCCCCAAAATAATACGTCCTCCCCAACAATAAGGCCAAACGCTTATTTTGGCGGTCAAAAAATATAAGTCAGGATCTTATTTTCGGGGGGGAAACGGTAAACATGCCCGAAACATGGATCCAGCCCGCGGGTCTCGAGTTTGACACCCCTACTCTAAACCAAGGCTTCTGGCCATCACTCACGATTGTCGTAGATCGGTTGGGAGAACACCAGGGGCAGCTGAATCAAGTGCCCCGTGTTCGTATCCCGGATCCAGACCTGGAAACAGAGTCGAACTGCATTCAGGTCGTAATCTCCTTTGAGCGCCTCCATCGGTACTGCGGGAGGAAGAGAAAAAGGAATGAAAACGTCAAGAACCGGAGGAGGATAAGATACGTAGAAATCATTGCGCATATGAAAAATCGCAGGAAGCTCATGTTGCACAGATAGCTGGAAAAAAAAAATAGCAAGGGGACAAAATGAGAAGCAGCAAGATGCTGAGTAGGGAGTCAAACTATTCTCCAAGGCACCTGAGGGTAGGACAAGAAGCAACGGGTGGAAACTAATCAAGGAGAGAAGCAACTTAGAACCAAGGGGAAATTTCCTTAGACAGTTAGAACAATTAATCATTGGAACAGAAGTTTCCTCCAGAAGTTGTGAATGCTCTAACCATTTGTCTGAAATGGTATAGGGTTTCCTGCCTAGGCAGGGGTTGGACTAGAAGACCTCCCAAGGTCCCTTCCAACTCTGTTATTCTATTCTATTGTATTGTATGTTCGTCATTATACATTTATACATTTTTTTTATACATTTTATTGAGATTTATAGGCCGCCCTTCTCCCTGAGGGGACTCAGGGCGGCTTACAATCACAAGGGGAGGGGGTGCAGTACCAAGATTATGGTGAGAAGTGGGCTATTCGCCCCCCTTACACAGGCGAAACTGCTCAAGAAATGAAGCTATTATATGAACAAAAATATGACGATACTAAAGCACGATTAGGATTTACATGGTCGAAACATTTGGAAGGAGCAAGTAGAAGCGTGACATCTTTTTCATAATCCAAATTGTGAAAAGTAGCGTACAAAGAAGCTGAGTTTATAATAATTGCACCTTGATATAGAAAACTCAGAAAACTATTGATATGAAACAATGTCCAATGTTTTCAAGCAAAATGAAAACTATGTAACGTTTAAAAAAAGAAGACATCTAATTGTAGTGAAATTCTAGTTCATAATTCTAACTTCACATTTTATTTGTGATTTATGAAAGAAATTACTTGCTGAAAAACATTGCTATAATTACTTGAAAACATTGCAACACAGCAGCAGACTAAGAGAAAATGGTTGAAAGAAGGAAAGAAGGAAAAGGATTTACTAGTGGAATAGAATGAAATTCAGTAAATATAGCCAACGGTATATAGCCAATATGATGGGAGGGAAATTAGATTAATACTATTAACGGTGGATAATTCACTAAGTGAAATGTTTACTATATAAAATTAAATTTGAGGAGATATGTGATAGAGAGTAAAACAGAATAAGAGATGGAAATAATATATTAAATCTGATTAACTTGGAGAGGCAAATAAGGATCTTGTTTATACATTAAGAAATTAAAGTTAAGCTGGAAAATATGGAAAGAAAATAAGACTGAAATGAAAAATGAAAATATGATGTAAAATGAACTATGATGTAAAGGGGGGGGGACACTTTATTTCAAGAAAAAAAAAATTACCCTGAGCCAAGATTGCTGCAAAGCAGTTTCCCACATTTTTACAGCAATTACACACACACAAACACACACACATGCCTTCCTTACCGTTGTACGGGTTGTTCCCGGTTTCGATCCGCTTGGCCACGGCCTTTTCCAGATCCCGTTTCCGCACGCACTGGATTCCCAGGTTCTGGAAGCTGGGGACAAAGGCAGGCGTGAATGTCCCACTCCGGAAGGAAAAAGGAGGCCAAGAGGTGATGTCTTTCCGATTTCTACCTCCCAATTCCATCTCCTGGACTCACCTGTGAATGGAGCGTTCTGGAGATAATTCGGCTTCGTAGTAGCCTTCTTTGCAGTCCTTGCCCACCAGGTCGTGGGGGTGAGGCCGATGGGGGGCTTCTTTGGTCACCAGGGAGATGCGGACCTTCCCCGGACCCTGGTAGTTGTGAATCTTGAGGGGGGCAAAAGAGGGAAAGAGTTGGACACGGGCCAGCCAAATGTGTCTCAGGGTTGCATCTCCTCCTGTTACGACCTAGGCTTCCCAAGAGCGTGAAGCCAACTCCTCATCCTGATAAAACCTCTTTTATTTAGATTAGAGGGAATTCCTCTTCAGCATAGTTCCGGCTAACAGTCTTTCATGAGATTTCACAACTGCAGACCTTAGCTGGGAGAGCTGCCAGGCTGATATCTTTTAAACGCCACGCTGTAGCAGCAATTACTTGGCAAGTAGTCAAGAACAGACCTTCACTGTAATGAATTGAACTAATGGTCTCCTGCAAACTCCCCTCCCCTTTCGCTCCTCTTTTATTTCCTCTGGGAGGGGCCATTCATCGTCCACCTGTGCCTTTACTCCCAAGTCGGTCCTTGTGCCTTAGCTGTTCCCTTCGTTTGGCAGCTCTGCGCATGCGCACACTGGGAACAGGCTCCAGCTGTTCTTCTGCCCCACTGATCTCCGACTCAGCGTATAACTGTCAGCCCCCTCTTTGCCTCTGACACAGAGCCCTCCTCCGAGCCTTCCCCAGACTCCAGGACTGGCCCAGGTTCCTCCCCAACCCTCCTCACTGTCTGAATCTGCCACTAGCTCCGCTGGCGGGACACACCACCTCTCTGGGGAAAGAAAGGTTTGATTTCATGGGGGCGCATTCACAAAATGGCTGCCCGTCAGCGCGAGCGTGTCCAGATGTAAGTTTTCCACCCAGGGAGGCTGCCCAGGAAGTGTCCCTCATCCCTTTCTTCATGGCTGGACGTGCTGTGACATCACACCAGGTTTTCCTTTGGCCCGGATGGGATGAAAAGGGACCTGGATTTTGAAAGCAACCTGGTGCAAAGGCTTCTGGGAAATGGAGTCTTTCTGGGCAGGGGAGCGGGAGGAGCCGGGAAGGCTGACCTTGATGGTGGGGTGGGTCTTGGTGGTGTCGGTGCTGCGTTCCCCCGGGATGGAGCCGGCCAGGCGGCCCTCGCACTGGTAACGGAAGCGCATCCCCCGTTGTTTGGGCTGCTCGATTATTTCCACCATGGGGTTGCTGCTGGGGGCGGGTTCTTGAGGGCGGGAAGGAGGAAGGGAAGAAGGATAGGGAAAGGAGAAGGGAGAAGGAAAGGGAGCCCAGGAGGGACGGGAAGGAGGGAAAGAAACAGAGATACGAGGAAGGGAGGGAGGGAGAAGGAAAGAAAAGAGATAAATGGAAAGGGAAGGAGAAAGAATTGAGAAAGTAGGGGGAAAGGGAGAGAGGAGGAAGGAAGGAAAGAGAAAGAAGCAAGGAAAAGAGAAAGAAAGAAGATAGGAAAAGAGAAAGAGAAGCAGGGAAAAGAAACAAGGAAGGAAGGAAAGAATGAGAAGGAAGAAAGGGAGGGAGGGAAGGAAGGGAAGGAAGGAAGGAAGGAAAGGAGAGAAAGGAAGGAAGGAGGGAAAGAAAGGAAGGGAGGGAGGGAAGGAAGGAGAGAGAGGAAGGAGGGAAGGAGGAAAGGAAGGAAGGAAAGAGCAAATGAAGTATTAATACTGTAGAAGACAACCCCTTTCCCAGGCCAACACACTGCCTGAATCACTTAATAACTATACAGTGATTCGCTTAGCAACCATGGGCAAAAAAGGTTGTAAAATCCAGTAAGGACCCTCTCAACCGTCTTACTCCAGCAACAGAAATGCCCTGTTCTGATTGTGGCCATGAAGTCAAAGTCTATTTGCATTGCATTTTGAGCATGGCATTATATACCCCCCATCAGATTGATCGATTTGAAGCCCATTGTATTCGATTTCCCCCATGTACAGCAGGAGGTAGATCCAACTTGGAGAGGGAGGGGGATTTAATTTCCTTGCACGATGTGCAATGACAATAAACTCAACTAAAAACCGAAACTAAACGAGAGAGAGAGAGAAAAATAAAGGAACGAACTTCCCCCCAGAGATTTAAAAAAAAAAGCCATGCAGTTTTTGTCAAGAGGCTTCGCCCGAGTGTCCACCTCCGGATAATACACGACACAACTTTCTTAACAGGCCAGGCCTCTGCTTGGAAAAACAAACAAACTGGGGATTTCCTAAATCCTAACTTTGAGCAATATGGGAATTTTCGCCTCTCTTTCTTGAATAACTTGTCATTAAATCACCAGCTCAAGGTTCAGGCTGCCCCGTGCTGTGAAGCTCTCTGTTTTGTTTTCATTGTTTGGAAGCCAAAGGAGGAGGGGGAAAAAAGGAAGTATTGAATCAGCCGGCGGAGATTTTTAAAAAAAGAAAGAAAACCACTCAAAAGCAATCTTGACAAAGGGAAATCCCCAAAACCTGCTGGATCTACAGCCATGAATGAGAGAGGCGGGGGAAAAAAACACATTTCCTGGCAGGGAGATTTCCCCCACATTGGATGGGAGACCTTTGTCTCTGGAGCTTTAGATTCCAAATATTGGATATGTAGAGATTCTCAGTCATCCAAGGTCCTGGTTGTCCCAAGGGGGCTTTTTTTCAGGAGGCAATTGGACTTCGTTTTTTCTTGTGAAGATGTTTCGCTTCTCATCCAAGAAGCTTCTTCAGCTCTGACTGGATGGTGAGGAAGGGAAGGATTGATACTCCTTGCAGACAGCTGGTCATTTGCATCCTTTTTAGAGGGTCGTTGAGGCCACTTGGAGGTTTATTTGTGTCGTCTTTAAAGACCTTTCGCTTCTCATCCAAGAAGCTTCTTCTGCTCTGACTGGATGGTGGGGAAGGGAAGGATTGATCCTCCTTGCAGACAGCTGGTCATTTGCATCCTTTTAGAGGGTCATTGAGGCCACTGGGAGGTTTATCTCTGTCCTCAGAGTCACCTGAGTGGTGCAAATGGTTCCTGTAGGTTCTTGCAATTTTTTTCCCCTCTGGAAATCCATTCCTACTTCCACCCCATTCAAAGGGTGTCCATCCCAAATTATATAGCTAAAGGTCTGTGGACATTCTCCATCATCCAAGGTCCCAAAGGTCCTTTTTTCAAGAGGCCACTGGACTTTCTTGGTTTTTTCCCCCTTTTGAATACGTTTCTCTTCTCATCCAAGAAGCTTCTTCAGCTCTGAAGCTTCTTCAGCTCCTTCCCTTCTCCACCATCCAGTCAGAGCTGAAAAAGCTTCTTGGATGAGAAGAGAAACGTATTCAAAAGGGGGGGGGGACAAGAAAAGCACCCTTGGGACAACCATGACCTGGATGGCTGAGAATTTCTATAGACTTTTAGCTACACAATTTGGGATGGACACCTTTGGAACGGTGTGGGAGTAGGAACGGATTCCCAGAGGGAAAAAATTCAGACTACAGGAACCATTTGCCCCACTCAGGTGATCCTGAGGACAGAGATAAATCTCCGAGTGGCCTCAACGACCCTCTAAAAGGATGCAAATGACCAGCTGTCTGCAAGGAGGATCAATCCTTCCCTTCCCCACCATCCAGTCAGAGCAGAAGAAGCTTCTTGGAGGAGAAGCGAAAGGTCTTTAAAGAAAACACAAATAAACCTCCAAGTGGCCTCAATGACCCTCTAAAAGGATGCAAATGACCAGCTGTCTGCAAGGAGGATCAATCCTTCCCTTCCCCACCATCCAGTTAGAACTGAAGAAGCTTCTTGGAGGAGAAGCGAAAGGTCTTTAAAGAAGACACAGAGAAACCTCCAAGTGGCCTCAACGACCCTTTAAAAAGGATGCAAATGACCAGCTGTCTGCAAGGAGGATCAATCCTTCCCTTCCCCACCATCCATCCAGAGCAGAAGAAGCTTCTTGGAGGAGAAGCGAAAGGTCTTTAAAGAAAACACAAATAAACCTCCAAGTGGCCTCAATGACCCTCTAAAAGGATGCAAATGACCAGCTGTCTGCAAGGAGGATCAGTCCTTCCCTTTCCCCACCATCCAGTCAGAGCAGAAGAAGCTTCTTGGAGGAGAAGCGAACGGTCTTTAAAGAAGACACAAATAAACCTCCGAGTGGCCTCAACGACCCTCTAAAAAGGATGCAAATGACCAGCTGTCTGCAAGGAGGATCAATCCTTCCCTTCCCCACCATCCAGTCAGAGCAGAAGAAGCTCCTTGGAGGAGAAGCGAAAGGTCTTTAAAGAAGACACAGAGAAACCTCCAAGTGGCCTCAACGACCCTTTAAAAAGGATGCAAATGACCAGCTGTCTGCAAGGAGGATCAATCCTTCCCTTTCCCCACCATCCAGTCAGAGCAGAAGAAGCTTCTTGGAGGAGAAGCGAAAGGTCTTTAAAGAAGACACAAATAAACCTCCGAGTGGCCTCAACGACCCTCTAAAAAGGATGCAAATGACCAGCTGTCTGGTCAGAGCTGATGAAGCTTCTTGGATGAGAAGCAAAACGCCTTGAAAAGAAAAAACAAGAAACGCCAGTCACCTCCTGAAAAAAAAAACACCTTTGGGAAAGAGGATGGATTAAACCATGCCTGAAAAATGGTTGAATTGGTGGCTGAATTATATATAATTGATATATAGATAATAAAAATAATTAATATGATTAAAGGCCTGGAGACTAAAACCCATGAAGAACAGGAATTGGGTTTGGCTTGTCTGAAAAAAAGGACTAGGGGGGGACATGATAGCAGTATTCCAGTATTTGAGGGGCTGCCCCAAAGAAGAGGGGGGTCAACTTATTTTCCAAAGCACCTGAAGGCAGGACAAGAAGCAACGGAGGGAAACTAATCAAGGAGAGAAGCAACGTGGAACGAAGGAGAAATTTCCTCACAGTGAGGATAATTAACCAGTGAAACTGCTTGCCACCAGAAATCGTGGGCGCTCCATCACTGGAGGTTTTTAAGAAGAGACTGGACAGTCACCTATCTGAAATGGTCTAAGATTTCTTGCTTGAGCAGGGGGCTGGACTAGAAGACCTCCAAGGTCCCTTCCAGCTCTACTCCTATTCTAATAGGCATTATTTGGAGAAAGATGTTTTTTAAGAGAACTTACCATGAAGGCTCCAGCTCGGTGGGAAAAGCAAAGGAAGAATATCTGAAAGAAAAAGGGGGAAAATAGTGTTTTTTCCATGTTTGGTTTTGCCACACTTTGTTTAAACCATCATTGAATTTAAGCCGGCATTATTGGGTTTGCGAGTCCCGAGTCACTACAGTTTGTGTTAAGTATGAAAGCTTTCCATGATTCCAGAGAGGGGAATCTCTCGGCTGGATTTCAAAAAGTTTGAGGTGAAACAGGCCCTGTGCCAACAAATTAAAAAAAAAATGTATCAGAATGCTAGTCCTCATGGTTATAAATAGCTGGCTTAAATATGGAAGGCAGGAACTACTTTTACCAAGAAAAATGTTCGTTCTATTTATTTATTTTCACAGATAGCAACAATTGGGGTGTTTTGTCGGAATGTTTGCAGAAAAAAAAATCAGGTTTTTTGTTTTGCCTTTTGGGCATAAAATCCATTCACTCTGGCCCTCCATAGTAGGGCTCAACTTACAACCAAACAAACTGTTTGAAATATATATATATATATTTATTTATAAGCCGATAAACCGCCGTTGCCCAGGTATTTATTGATAGGGGGGAAATGTCCAGACCAAACATAATTTCTAATGTTGGATTTTCCCCTCTTACCAGAGGGAGCCCCCTTGTGGAGTACTGTGGAGTCATTACCATGGCAACTCCACTGCGCTGTACAGTAGAAGCCATTTTAAGGCACAACAGGCTGCATCTTAACAGAACAAACATCCCGAGGAGTTTTAGGGGTGTCTTACCCCACCCCAATATTTGTTTCCAGAGAGTAAGTCATCTGTGTACCAAGTTTGGTTGAAATTACTCAAGTCGTTCCAGAGTTATGCTGGAACACACACAGACAGACATACACAGATGTTTTCATTCTCATATATATATATATGTGAAGTCAGTGAAATAAAGACCGCATGGCCTGTGTAGCAACCGCAGTGATTGACTTAACAGCTGTGGCAAAAAGGTCGCCAAACAAGGCACTCTGCCTTGCTTAGTGACGGGCATTTTGGGTTCATTGGTGGTCTTACGTCAAGGATCCACCTGTTCAGATCACACAGCGTCGAATCCAAGACGCCGAAGAAGGAAATTTTGAAAAGAGAAGCAGAAACGTCTGTGCTGTGCCCGAAAAGAGGAAGTTGACCATGAAAACTTCACGTCCAAACAGTTCACAGACTTCTTAAGTCTTTAAAAATGGGTTTTTTTTTTCTTCCTCCAATTGAGGCTTTGCTGCTCCAATTATACTTTTGAGGTTTGCTTTTTATTTAGTCACTTCTGAAGACATTTCGAAGTCTAGATCACCTGCGGTTTTCTCTTAGATCAGGGTTTCTCAAACTTTAAGATGAGTGGACTTCGATTCCCAGAATTCTGGAGGATTCCCAGAATCCTGGGAGTTGAAATCCACCCATTTTAAAACATGCAGGCTGGAGAATTCTGGGAGTTGAAGTCCACCCATCTTAAAACATGCAGGCTAGAGAATTCTGGGACTTGAAGTCCAGACATCTTAAAAGCTTTGGGATTGAAAAGTACTGGTTCAGAAGAATGAGGAGGTGTGGAGCTGCAATGGGGGTGGGGGAGATATTCTGCTTAGATTTTGCACCCCAATGCGGTATCCAAACATGTGAGTTTGTTAAATAATGAGAATAGGATGCTGTCAAAATGTTTGGTTCTGTCAAAATGCAGATTCCAGAATTAAAGCCAATTTCAGCTCCGCTATGCCACTCTTTTTGAGTTTCATTCTTTGGCAAAGGAAACACGGAGGAATTCCAGGTCTCTTTGCAAGCAAATCAGGGAAGAGAATCGGTGGCCTTTTCGCTTTTTAATCAAGCGGTGTTAAATGCAGGTCAAATACATGGGATCTCTGTTGCAGTATTCTTCCTTTTTTATCATTTTCAAAGCAGACTTCTGTTTTTTTCTACTTCTTTTTAGCCATGGGGAAAGAGTGACCCAAGGGGTTATGACTTATGGAGACCTTGTCCTCTAGGTATTGGGAATCCTGGAAACTGAAACCCCAACCTGGTCTGAAGTCACCAACTTCCAAAACAAACTAGGGGATTGTTGACATCTTAATTTTGAACAACAAATGGGCTTTTTCTCCCAACTCCACGATCCTTTCTGGCTCCCCATGGCCTAACCCAAGTTTAAATTGCCGCATGGACACTTTTTAAAAATCCCAGTTTACAATTTTAAACCTAGTTTAAAATATTAATTCTACTTTAAATTTTAAATCCTGGTTTATAATGGCACCAGTTTTAGTTTTAATCCTAGTTTAAATTTGAATCTGTTTAAATGTAATCCTAGTTTATAATGGCAGCATGCACCTAATATAATCCTAATTTTTAATCCTAGTTTATAATGGCAGCAGGCCTTGCTAGTTTTAATCCTAGTTTAAATTTGGATCCGTTTAAATGTAATCCTAGTTTATAATGGCAGCATGCACCTAATATAATCCTAAATTTTAATCCTAGTTTATAATGGTAGCATCCACTGCCACCTTTAAGCCTAGTTTAAATTTTAATCCTTGTTTAAATCTAAATTTTACCTTAAAATGTAATCCTAGTTTATAATGGCAGCATGCACGGCTAGCGTTAATCCTAGTTTAAATTTTAATCCTAGTTTAAATGTTAACCCTAGTTAAATGGCAGCACGTACTGCTAGTTTTAATCCTAATTTATGTTTCTTCCTACTTTAAATGGCAACGCCCATTCCCCGTAACTCCTTTGAGTTTTGAAGTTTCAGGAGACATTGTCTCCACTGGGCTGTGAAGCCGCTGAGGACTAGAAAACTGGTTCCAGCCAATGAACTTTGCGGAGCTGAATGGCACTCCTGGCTGGGCTATATATATATTCCACATTCCTTAGATTTCGCAATCACAGGTAGCAGATTCACACCCCGTCACAACAAACAAATTAGCCTCTTGGAGCAGCCAAGCTCTGTGGTTGTAAAATGCTAGTACAAATTTGGTGGCGGTGATTGGGAGAATAGCGTGACTTTAGGCCAAAGCCTTGAGGACTAGAAACTGGGTCCAATCAACGATTGGTGCAAACCTGAAGGGGCTTTTTTACACATTTCTAAGACTTTCTAACACAGTCTGCTTCACCAAAATAAATAAATAAATAAATAAATAAATAAATAACCTGCAGGCCACAAACACAACATACTGCAAATCACACACAGACACAGACACACCTCTTATACTTTTAGAATCTGGCAGCAGATTCAAACAGTGAGGAGGGTTGGGGAGGAACCTGGGCCAGTCCTGGAGTCTGGGGAAGGCTCTGATGAGGGCTCGGTGTCGGAGGCAGAGAGGGGACCAGGGCTGTCTGACAGCTATCAGCGGCCTTCGGAGTCGGACATCAGGGAGGCAGAAGAACAGCTGGAGCCTGTTCCCAGTGTGCGCATGCGCAGAGTTGCCAGACGAAGGGAACAGCGAAAAAACGGGTCGACTTGGGAGAAAGGCCCCAGGTGGTCAGTGAATGGCCCCTCCCAGAGGAAATAAAAGAGGAGCGAAAGGGGAGTGGAGCTTGCAGGAGACCATTAGTTCGCTTAATTGGTTCGTGACTCTCCAAGACTCCTGGCCAGGTTTTGCAGAGATCGGCCTGGCAGCTCTCCAAGCCAGATGAGGTCTGTGACCATAAATCCTCCCTTGAAAGACTTTGCTGGATATGAAGGAGCAGAATTCAAAGTCAATTAAAAAGGGGGTTTGTTTAGTGACCGTATAGAGTTAGCACGGTACGGTCCCTGTGTAAAAATATTTCCGTTTCATCTCTCTGGTGTTTTTCTGAAAATGTGGCTTTCTCTGTTTGTCTGAAGTTGTGTAGGGTTTCCTGCCTAAGCAGGGGGTTGGACTAGAAGACCTCCAAGGTCCCTTCCAACTCTGTTATTCTATTCTATTCTATTCTATTCTATTCTGTTCTGTTATTATTCTATTTCATTCCATTCTATTTCTCCTAATTCTATTCTCTATTCTATTCTATTTCTCCTATTCTATTCTATCCCATTCCCTATTCTATTCTGTTCTATTCTTGCTGGACTTTTTTAAGGCAAAGATTTATTGCATACCTGTGACTTTGATATTACTTAGTTACCAATTTGTTTTATTTCCTGCCTCACCCTATTATTGATGGAAAAGCTGGATAGATGAATATCTTTTTATTACGGTCGCCAGTTTAACCTTTATCTGGGCTTGGACAAAAAACATGTTTTAATCTAGAATTAAAATCCCTTTTAATCTCTTCCCGTCTGAGGAATGCACCCCATACCATTTAAACTCCTTGATATTATTGAATTTTAGCTCGGAATTGTTGAGAGTTGAAATAAAAGTTTATTATTATGGCTAGCATGATAATTAAACATAGATTTGAGCTGGCAATTGTAGAGTCAACGTTACAGAATGAATTAAGTAATCCTGAATGCTGGCTGATAGAAATTTGTAGAAAAACAGGGCAAGTTTACTACTGTAATTTTATATTATTTATATTATTACTTTCATTACATTTTAATTATGATTTTTATCAAATTATATCTTAACTAAGGTATCCAGAATCATTGAGAATTCAGGATGAATTGACTTCCTAATGAACTAAACAAATACATTCCAACTTCTTTAGCCAAAGTCAAAAATCACTGAGATCGGTTAACACAAAGTATAAAGTCACAACCTTCATCCATCACAGGAGGAATAGAACCTCCAAGGCCAGCAACAGTCTATCTGTGGCAGAAAAGGGCACAGGTGCGTTACAGGTCTGCTTCCTGTTCAAGTCATAATCATCGCCACCCCAAAAAATATAAATAAATCAGAAAATTCTCTTTTGGTTTCTTCCTCTTATTTTTTTAAAAAGATATATTTTCTATATTTTTTATCCAGGCAAGCTCCAAAGGACTCAGAACACAATACAACACAACACACACACACACCTCTATTTATACATTATTTACTTATACATTATTTACCGGTAATCCTCGATTTACAACCACAACCGAGGCCGAAATTTCTGTTGCTAAGTGAGACAGTGGAGTTTTTGCCTCATTTTACGACGTTTCTCGGCACAGCTGTTAAAGGAATCACTGCAGTCGTTAAGTGAGCAACACCATAGTTAAGTGAATCCGGCTTCCCCATTTGTCCGAAGGTCGCAAAAGGGGACCACAGGACCCCGGGACGCTGTGGCCGTTGTAAATGTGAGTCAATTGCCAAGAGTCCTAATTTTGATCATGTGACTGTGGGGATGCAGCCATAAGTGTGGAAAAGTCAGGTTTTTCAGTGTTATTGTAAGTGTCACTGAATAAAACTATTGTATATTGGATTTGTGTATCAAAATTTATATGCCACCCATCTCACTATCAAATGGTTCTGGGCTATTATCATAAAATAACAATATAAAGCAATTAGAACAGTGTTTCTCAACCTTGGCAACTTGAAGATGTCTGGACTTCAACTCCCAGAATTCCCCAGCCAGCGAATGCATTAAGATTAAAAACATTCTAAAGATACATAAATACACACACAGAGTATGTACACATATATACTATGAATGCACATACAGGTAAGCCCTTAACTTACAATGGCTCATAGAGTGACCGTTGAAAGTTACAACAGCACTGAAAAAAATGTGACTTATGACCGTTTTTCACACTTACGACTTTTCCAGCATCCCCCCCCCCCATCATGTGATCAAAATTCAGACGTTTGGCAACTGATTCATAGTTGCGGATGGTGGCAGTGTGCCCAGGGTCATGCGATCCCCGGATTCACTTAATAGCTGGGTTAACTAACTTCTCAACCTGCAGCGATTCACTTAACGACTGGAGCAAGAAAAGTTGTGAAATGGGTCAAAGCTCACTTAAGAAATGTCTCACTGAACAACATAAACATTGGGCTCGATTGTGGTCGTAAGTGGAGAACAACCTGTTATCAATAAGATATAAATGGAAAAATAATATGAAATCAGAACACAGGACCTCGCGGAATAATGAAATTCCTAAACAAAATCAGGAATACAAAAACATGTTTCAGCCACATGCTTTCATTAACTCACCAACTGATATCCCGGCACTTCCCGGATATTTATTTATCCCAACCCTCCTCCCATGAATTTCTAATGTTGGATTTCCCCTCTTAGCAGAGGGAAACGCCTTGTGGAGTGCTGTGAAGTTACCACGGCAACCCTGAGCACTGTACAATAGAAGCCATTTTACAGCAGTACGGTAGAAGCCGTTTTAAGGCACAACAGGCTGTATCTTAACAGAATACCACCACCACCACCCCCGAAGCGTGTTAGGGGTGTCTTACCCCCACAGTATTTTTCTCCAGAGAGTTAAGTCATCTGTCTACCAAGTTTGGTTGAAATTGCTTGAGGCATTCCAGAGTTATGCTGGAACATACATACGCACACACATATACACAGACAGATGTTTCAGAGAGATTTGCCACTTCTAAAGGGCTAGCAGCCTAAAGCCAATTCAAACAGTCCAAAAATACAATTTAAATTCCACCACCACCAAAGTGAGAAAACCCAAGAGATTCAAACAAGGAAATAGCCAAATCCCCCGTAAAGTCAGAATCTTTGAAAATGCAAACTGCCAGGTGATTTTCTGAAAAAAGGCCACACATCTGGTGCATTTTCAAAGGCAGACACTAAAGTGTGTTAAGCAAGGAGGCATGTGTTGTTTTGTGTGTGTGTGTATGCGTGCGTGTGAGTCACTTAAGCCTGATTTTTCAGAATATTGTTATTTAACTTTCCTTTTTTCACGTGCTGCTTTTCAAAGAGGCAGTAAAGACAAGCCAGCATTGGAAAACCATCTTCTAGGAAACAGCCGGGTGTGGAATGGACAATTCCCAGAATTCCTAGCTGTTTTCCCCCCCATTTTTTCTAGGAATTCTGGGATTTGCAGTTTTGCAATGCATGTCCTACACAGTCAAGGAAGATGCTTCAAAAGCATAAAGAAACCCAGCCAGGTTGGGATAGGGAGAAGCAATTGAAAAGGTCAGGGTGAGCCAAGAGACCCCTCCAGATGGTCTCATGGGGTCCCTGCCCGGTCTTTCTTTACATCCCAACCTCCCCTTCTCTCCCAAACAAAAAAACCGAGAACACATTTTCTTCCAGTCTTGTAAATAAAAACAATAAAAATAAAAGAGAGGACATAACCAATTTTGTTGTATTTAGGTACAATGACAATAAAGATTATACTTATACTTATTTCCTACTGAAATGGAGGGAGCATATTTTTTTAGAGAATTCAAGTAGTTCTCGAATTACACCTGCTTGTTTAGCGACCCTTTGAAGTTATGACCACCCTGAAAAAACCCAGACCGGTCCTCACACTTACGACCGGCGCAGCATTTCTCACAGTTCTTGATTAAAGTTTGGGCAGCTGTATTTATAACAGCTGCAGCACCCCTGAGATCGCCCCCCGCAGCCCGATTTGACAACAACAGGAGGGGGGGAATGCCAGATTCACTTAAGGACCGGCACGATTCGCTTAACAACAACAGTACAACTGTGGCCAACAAAAGGGCTGTAAAATCGAGCATGACTTGGTTGCCAAACTCCCTCGCTTAGCACCAGGGAAGCAAAAAGGAGGGATATGGGGGGGGGGGAGAAAAAGGATAACAGGGAGAAAGTGACAAGGGGCCATTTGCAGTTTTTTTTTCGGGGGGGGGGGGAGATCCCTAAATAAATGAAAGCAGAGGCCAGCAACTAAACTTTTGGAGTGGTGGAAACTCTTAACAAGGCCTCATCAACCCAGACTGCAAAAGGGGCAACAATTTTCTTGGTGTGTATGTGTGTGCATGTGTGATCTGATGCCCCCCCCCATAAAGGGAGGGTAGAAAAGGGGGAGCTAAAACGAG
Organism: Thamnophis sirtalis; assembly: GCF_051295495.1. Classification (NCBI taxonomy): domain Eukaryota; kingdom Metazoa; phylum Chordata; class Lepidosauria; order Squamata; family Natricidae; genus Thamnophis; species Thamnophis sirtalis. Next base: position 45,516,955 of record NW_028261382.1, on the reverse strand, counting down.
ATGGGGAGGGTCCCCTCCCCTGCCATCACAGTTGCCCCTTTCTTGGGGGCGTCTGATAACCGCAATCGAGAAAGGGGAGAAAAGGGGGGCTAAAAGGAGAAGGGGGTCCCCTCCACTGCAGCCCCTTTCTTGGGGTGGGGGCATCTGATACCCCCAATCAAGAGAGAAAAGGGGTGCTAAAAGGAGAAGGGGTCCCCTCCCCTGCCGCCACAGGTGCCCCTTTCTTGGGAGGGTAGCATCTGATACCCCCAATCAAGGGGTGTGTGTGTAAAAGTAGAAGAGGGTCCCCTCCACTGCAGCCCGTTTCTGGGCATGGGGGGTTTGTGTGGTTCCCATCCCCTTAATCAAGGGAGCGGAGAAAAGGGGGGGCCTCAAAGAGACGTGGGGGGGGGGTGTTCCACAGATGCCTGGCGGGAGGGGCAGAACCCCAAAGGAAGGGATGGGAAGGGGAAAGAGAGAGGAGGGCAGCTCCTTTCTTGAGGGGGCGTCTGAACCCCCCAATCAAGGGAGGGGAGAAAAGGGGGGTTTCAAAGGAGACGTATGGGGGGGTTCCCACAGGTGCAGAACCCCAAAGGAAGGGAGGGGGGCATTGAGGGGGGAGGGCAGACGCCCCCCCATCAAGGGGAGAAAGGGGGGGCTCAAAGGAGAAGGGGGAGGGGCAGAGCCCCAAAGGGAGGAAGGGGGCGGGGACAGCGGGGGAGGGGAGGAGCCAAGGCCCCCTCACCTTCCATGGTGGTCGCAGGCAGCGCAGAGGCCATCTGGGGCAGGGGGTCTCCCATGGCGGGCCAGGGAGGGGCCCAGAGGCCTGGCACAAGCCACGCAGCAGCGGCTCCCAAGGCCCGGAGCCCCCGCTCGACGCCTCCACAAAGCCCCGGGGAGCCGGCCAGGGGTCTTTTCCCGCCCCCGCTTCTCTCTCTCCCTCTCGGGCGGCGGGAAAGGGGCGAGAGCGGAGGCCGCGGCCGAGGCGGCGACGGAAGCTTCGCGGCGACAATGTAGCCAGCCCGAAGGAAACACCCTGGGCCACGTGACCACGGCGCCTGCTGGGAAAGCCCCGCCCCGGCGCTCCGACCACGCCCCCTCATGCAAATCGCGGGGGCGGAGGGGCGGGGCGCGAGCTTCAAAGCGGGAGACCAATGGCCATCGTAAACAGTCATTGTAAATAAATAAAAATAATAAAATAATGAGGTCAATGATACCTGTGATGGATTTTTTAATGTTCAGTTGATTTTCATGTTTAATGAATGAAAGAGATAATGATGATGATGATAATAATGATAACAACAACAATAATAATGTTCAGTTGACTGAGTTTCATGTTTAATGAATGAGATAATGAAGATGATGATAATGATAACAACAATAATAATGTTCAGTTGACTGAGTTTCATGTTTAATGAATAAAGTAAATAATAATAATAATAAGTAATTATTAATCGATATTATTTCTAATATTATAATATAGTATTATAATAATAGTATCATTATTATTAATTATTAATTAATATTATTATTAATCCACTGGTCATTATGTAAAAAATATGATTTACCTGTATCCAGAAAGTCATGGAAACATAAAGTGGAAAAAGTTATGGAAAGTGATAAGGTGAAGATCTTGTGGGACTTTCGAATACAGATGGATCGTCATTTGGAAGACAATACGCCAGATATGTAGAGGGGCGAAGTGTACAGTTTATTGATATCGCTGTTCCTGGAGATGCCAGAGTTGAAGAAAAACAGCTAGAAAAAATCGTGAAATATCGCGATCTGGCCATCGAAACTACATGGCTATGGATGAAGCATGTAAGAGTGATACCCATTGTCATCGGAGCGCTTGGCACCATGTCCAAGAATTTTACAAGATACATCCACAAATTGCAGCTTCCTGCAATAACACCAGCGGGACTACAAAAAAGAACATTGTATATTTTAAGAAGGTATTTGGTCGATACCTAGGACGCTGGCAGCAACCCCTATCAGTCATTAGCACCAGTCAATGGTAATTGTAATGTATTTTTGAATGTTCAGTTGGCTGAGTTTCATGTTTAATGAATAAAACAGATAATGAAGATGATGCTAATGATAATAATGTTCAGTTGACTGAGTTTCAGGTTTAATGAATAAAAGAGATAATGAAGATGAGGACGTTTAGCAACCTCTCTGGAAAGCTGCTTACCCAGCCTCCCAGTTGGCACCTATCCAGGAATAAATCTATATATTGGATTTATTCCTGGGTAAGTAACAGCTGCGGTAGCCTAAATCTTGCCTCACAATCAGGAGGTTGTGAGTTTGATCCTAGGTAGAGGCAGATGCTTGTGCAGGGGGTTGGACTAGATGACCTGAAAGGTCCCTTCCAACCCTGTTAATTGCTTACATAGAGACCCAAAACACTTTGAACTACCCACATCCGGGTCTCACTCCCAGGGACGTCCCCGACTTCCGCTTCGCTTCCAGGCTCTTCCGGGCGAGCTAGGCCTCTCCTCTCTATCATACGCCCCGTTATTCTACAACGGCTTGGCCGCGACATGGCGGTTCTATTGGGCCTCCAGAAACCGGAAGTCGCGCTCCAGACACACCGGGAAGAGGGGTTCCGCTCCCCGGAAGTAGTTTCGGCCGATGCCGGAAGAGAAGGCCCCGGCAAACGGCGAGAGCCTAAGATGGCGGAGGTGGTGAGTGCGGAGCGGAGGGAAAGGTAGCGGAGCCCGCGGCATCCCGGGGCCTTCCTCGATCGCCCGCTTAATTTCTCCTTTTGTTTTTTATTTTGCAGGAGGAAGTGACCGAAGGGTGTAACCTCCCCGTCTTGCGCCGTAACCAAGAAAACGAAGACGAGTGGCGTGAGTAACGGGGGGTGGGCGGGGTTTGAGAAGGAGTGGGCGGGGTTTGAGAAGGAGTGGGCGGGACCACGTGAAATGGTCAATGGAGCTTGCAAGTCCCATTCAGACTTTGTTGGAGGAGGAGTTTAAAGGGGGAGGGGCTTAGTGGGCTGCCAAAAAAGTGCCCCCCCAAGGAGGAGAGTTGGAAGGGGCCCTGGAGGTCATCTAGTCCAACCCCCTGCCTGACCCTACCCCATTTCTGACAGAGGGCTGTCCGGTTTTCACTTGAAAGCTTCCATTGATGAATCTCCCACAATTTCTGAATAACAGAATAATAACATAGCTGGAAGGCACCTTGTAGGTCATCTAGTCCACTCCCCCCGCCCGAGCAGGAGACCCCACACCATTTTTGACAGATGTCTGTCCAGTCTCTTCTTGAATGCTTCCAGTGATCATTTTAAAACTTGATTTTGCCTCTTAGCTTCGTTTTTTTTCCTCCGGCTTATCTCTGCAGTGTGTCATTCGGTTCATAGTCGAGCCAAATTTACCTCCTGGTGGAAAAAGTGTTTTTGGGGGGAAATCTGAGTTTTCGTAAGTGTTAGAAAGAGAAAGTGGCCAGCCTTGGTTTTTCTCCTGTAATAATCTGCTTTTTCTTTTCACAGCGCTGGCTGAAATCCTGAGTGTCAAAGACATCAGTGGCCGGAAACTTTTCTATGTTCACTATATTGATTGTGAGTAAACGAACCACAGGTGGGAACCACTGGATGGTTGGGAAGGAAAATATTTTCTGGATGGAGATTATGAAAATTGGGAGTTGGTTGGGGGTGAGTGGAGGGCCGCTACAATCCTATCTGGACCACTATGAAACTGAAATCAAGATAATTTATGACCACAGATTGTCCTCAGCTTACAACCATTCATTTAATGACAGTTCCAAGTTACAATGGCATTGAAAAAAGTGACTTATGACCGTTTTTCACACTTATGACTGTCACAGCATTCCCCAGGATCACGTGATCAAAATTCAGACGCTTGGCAACTGACTCGTATTTATGACGGTTGCGGGGTCATGTGTGATCCTCTTTTGCGACCTTCTGACAAGCAAAATCAGGAGGGGGCAGATTCACTTAACAACCGTGTCCTGAACTTAACAAATGCAGTGATTCACTTAACGAGTGTGGCAAGAAAGATTGTAAAATGAAGCAAAATTCGTGTAACAACATAAATTTTAGCCTCAATTTTGGTTGTAAGTTGAGGACTACCTGGATACCCCAGAGGTCCAAAATGTTGGCTTGTTATCGACACCACTTAAAAGATCTTTCCTCTATCTATCTATCATCTCTCTCTCTCTCTCTCTCTCTCTCTCCCTCCCTCCCTCCCTATCTATCTATCTATCTATCTATCTATCCCCAGGGATATCTATCTATCTATCTATCTATCTATCTATCTATCTATCTATCTATCTATCTATCTATCTATCTATCTATCTATCTATCTATCTATCTATCCCCGGCTCGCCCGTCAGGCCTGGGGATAAGGATAGTTACCCCGCCCGAATGATGAATGTATGTTGTCTATTATTTTATTATATGTTGTTATCTTAATGTTGTATCCCCCCCTTCCTGGTTTTGTGTGAGCCGCCCTGAGTCCCCTCAGGGAAAAGGGCGGCCTACAAATGCTAATAAACCTAAACCTAAACCTATCTATCTATCTATATATATATACACACACACACATATATATATAAGTACATACATACATACATACATACATACATATCACCATCTCCTGATTGGTCCAAAGTCACCCAGCTGGCTTTCGTGCCTAAGGCAGGACTAGAACTCCCAGTCTCCTGGTGATTGTCCCAAAGTAACTCAACTGGCTTTCATGCCTAAAGTGGGACTAGAACTCCCAGTCTCCTGGTGATTGGCCCTCTCATCTTAGTTTCATACCTATCGCGGGACTAGAACTCTCCGTCTCCTGGTTCCTAGCCTGGTGTCTTATCCAATATAACCTTCCCCCCCCTCACTGAATCCCTGAGTGCCTTTTCCTAAACAAAACCCCTGTCTTGCCTTAACTATACAGTCAACAAGCGTCTGGACGAATGGGTCACTCACGACCGGCTGGATTTAAAGAAGATCCAGTTCCCCAAGAAAGAAGCCAAGACCCCTACCAAGAACGGGCTGCCCGGATCCCGGCCCAGCTCCCCGGAACGTGACGTGGTAGGATGCGCGAGGCTTCGGGGGAGGGAGCGGCGTTGACGGGAAGAGCCTGTTTGGGAGGAGAGTCCTAGCCATCATTTAGGGGTCGGGGTGGGGGGTGGGGGGGAGGCACGGTTGAAATTCCAGCCCAGGTGATAACAAAACCCAGGAATGTTTCTACGACGTCAGGATGGGGGAGTTTGAGAGCATTGATAGTTCGATTCTGCTTCTTCCCCGCCGAGATCTCCGCCTGCAGCTCGGCCTGGAGACAGGGGTCTCCTCCCCCCCCGTACGTTTCCCCGCCCCCCCGAGCAGGAACCCGCGTCATGTTGGTAATGCCCGCCTTCCTCTCTATTCAGAGGAAGACCTTGGATCTACAACCAGCCACTCCATCCAGCGGTAAAACCCTACCCATCCCGGTGCAGATAACCCTCCGTTTTAACCTATCTAAAGAGAGGGAGGCCGTCCCTGGCTCGCCCGACCAACCCCTCTCCTCCAGCTCCTGCGTCCAGCCAAACCATCGTTCTACGGTACAAAAACTGGCACTCGGCCGCTTGTTCCTTTTGATGTCGCGCTTGCTCGGCCCCTTTTCTCCAGAGGCCGCACCAGCTGGTGGGGGGGTTGAGTTAGGTCTGGGCTAGCGAGCGAGACCTCCGGGGGTGGGTGGGTGGGTGCGTCCAGGGGCATTGTGGGTCCTTCCAGGGCCCCCACTTCCCCTCCTGAGTCAAGCCAGGACAGGGCAGACCGTGTCCCATCCCAGAACAGAAAGGGGGTGGGTGGGAAAGACACTTAAAGAGACCACGATATTAAGTTTAAACCACAGATGAAGAGGGCTAGGCCACCTTTAAGCCACAGATGCATTGGGTTCGGCTTGCTACAGGTATGTCCTCAACTTAACGACCACGATTTCCAAAGTTTCTCTGGCTAAGCTGAGTGGGTTTTCCTACCGTTTTAGTACCGTCGTAACTTCAAACGGTCACTAAGTGAAGGGTCGTTAGCCGGGGACCTATCTGTATGAAGTTTCAGGCAGGAATGGAATGGGCTTGACAACTGAATTTGAAGAATGGATGGACATAAATTGGTCAGGGGCTCAGTGGTCAGAATGGAGGATGGCAGGCTCGCTCTGCCGACTGCCAGCAGTTCGATCATGACCGGATCAACCTTGACTCGGCCTTCTATCTTTCCAAGGTCGGTAAAAGGAGGATCCAGATTGTTGGGGGCAAGAGGCTGACTCTGTAAACCTTTTAGAGAGGGGCTGTAAAGCACTGTGAAGCGGTATATAAGTCTAAGGGCTATTGCTACTGCTGTTCTATTTTGTTCTATATTCTATGTTCTATATTCTATCCTATATTCTATCCTGTATTCTATTCTATGTTCTATATTCTATCCTGTATGCTATTCTCTATTCTATATTGTATTCTATATTCTATTCTGTTCTATATTCTATCTTATATTCTATCCTGTATTCTATTCTATCTTCTATATTGTATTCCATATTCTATTCTGTTCTATAGTCTATCCTGTATTCTATTCTCTATTCTCTATTGTATTCTATATTCTATTCTGTTCTATATTCTATCCTATATTCTATCCTGTATTCTATTCTATCTTCTATATTGTATTCCATATTCTATTCTATGTTCTATATTCTATCCTGTATTCTATTCTCTATTCTCTATTGTATTCTATATTCTATTCTGTTCTATATTCTATCCTATATTCTATTCTATATTGTATTCCATATTCTATTCTATGTTCTATATTCTATCCTGTATTCTATTTTATATTCTATATTGTATTCCATATTGTATTCTATATTCTATATTCTATCCTGTATTCTATTCTCTATTCTCTATTGTATTCTCTATTCTATTCTATGTTCTATATTCTATCCTGTATTCTATTCTATGTTCTATATTCTATCCTATATTCTATTCTCTATTCTATTTTGTATTCTATATTCTATTCTATATTCTATCCTATATTCTATTCTCTATTCTATATTGTATTCTACATTCTATCCTATATTCTATTCTCTATTCTATATTGTATTCTATATTCTATTCTATGTTCTATATTCTATCTTGTATTCTATTCTATGTTTTATTTTCTATCCTATAATCTATCATGTATTCTATTCTATATTCTATATTCTATGTTCTATTTTCTATCCTATATTCTATCCTGTATTCTATTCTATATTCTATGTTCTATTTTCTATCCTATATTCTATCCTGTATTCTATTCTATATTGTATTCTATGTTCTATATTCTATTCTTTGTTCTATATTCTATTCTATATTCTATCCTATATTCTATTATATATTTTATATTCTACTCAGAATCCTATTCTAGTCTGAATCCTATTCCATTCCATTCCATTCTACTGCTTTTCCATCTTATGCTGAAAACCTTTCCCATTTAGCCCAGTTTCAAACTGGTTTAACTAGATAAATTGATTCTGTCCCCAATTAGAAGCTGTGGCAGCTCACTAGCTGACACTGGGCCAATCGCACGCTCTACCTTGCAGGGTTGTTTTGTGAAAAATCTAAGGCAGACGAAGCCATAACCCTAACCTCTATAGGTGATAAGCCCAGGGGAGGGGGGGGGGTCGTATCAGAGACAGGGCGGAGACCCAGCTTTTAACCCCTTCTCAGTCCCAGAGCAGAGTTCAGGTCAGTCCTTCCCTTCTCAGCCCACCAGTCGGGGGTGGTTCGAAGGGGGGAAGGGGCTGTGCTAAGAGAGGGAAGGCCTGGGTTCAAATCCTGCCCTGAAGCTCCCCGAATGACTTGGATCCAGTCACACTTCCTTATCCCGGCCTTAGGGAGGAATCTGGGGCTTCGCCAAAGCTCTCTTGTGCACCTTTTGAGCTGCTAAAAAGAAAATCGATACGGTTCAGATCTCTGAAGGCCTGAACCAACATCACAATGGGCCTTGAATTCTCCCGCTGAAGCCTCTACAACTTGGTAAAAGGGCCCCTGGGCCTTGTTTTGCGAAGGAGACGGTTTTACAGGTAGTCCTCGACTTACGACCACAACTAAGCGCTAAGTAAATTCCCCCTCCTCCCCCGCCCCCTTCCGTTTTACCACTTGGCTGACTGCGGTTGTTCAGCGAATCGCTGCGGTTCTTAAACGAGCCGCACGGTTGTTAAGTGAATCCGGCTTCCTCACCGACTTTGTCCGACGGTCGCAAAAAGGGGATCGCGTGACACCCACCCACCCACAAACCGTCCTAAATATGAGTCAGTTACTAAGCATCTGAATTTTGATTGCATAACCACGGGGATGTTTCAGCGGCCATAACTGCGAACAGGGTGGATTTGATTTAAATCGAGCCGATTTAAATCCTGATTTAAATCACTAGTGAAAGGGCTTGATTTAAATCGACTCGGTTTAAGCCATCATTGTTAAAAGAGCAGTTGTCATCTCTGACCTGCTATTGATTCACTGAGAGTCCCAAAATTGCAGAATCTGCAGCCTCGTGCTACATAACGAAGCTCCATTTCAGGCCAAATAAAATAAATGGTTAATGTACCTTAAATGGAAAAATATCTTTAGATAGATTTTTACTCCAAAGGCATTTGATTAAAATAAGCTTGATAAAATTTTTTTTAAAATCCAGTTTAAAATAAAAAATCAGATTTTCTTTTTAAAAAATCATTGATCTTTATCTACCCTGAATAAGAAAAACTCCTAACTTGCTGTTTCCAGTGCCGTTCTGACGGCCACTAAGTGAATTGTCGTAAGTCGAGGACTGCTTGTATTCCGGGTAAAGCAGCTTTCCTAAGTCATTCCCCCCACCCCATTGATCAAAGTTGTGGTGGTACAAGGATACAAGGATGGGTTTCTAACAGGTGAGCCAGGGTAGAATCAGTCCTTTAACTCAGCAACTTAAAAGATGAATGGACTTCAACTCCCAGAATCCCCTCGCAAGCTTCAATTTAAGATGGGTGGGCTTCAACTCCGACAATCCCCCAGGCCAATATGATGGCTGAGGAATCCTGGGAGTTGAAGTCCACCCACCGTAAAATATGGTGGCTGAAGGATTCTGGGAGTCGAGATCCACACCTCTTAAAACATGCTTGCTGGGAGTCAAAGCCCATTAAAGCATGTTGGCTGGGGAATTCTGGGAGTTGAAGTCCACCCGTCTCTTAAAAGTTGAGAAACACTGCTCCAGAGAGAGCCAGCCAATCAGAGGCCTCGTATGACCCTTCTTCTCACCCCCCCCCCAACTTCATTCACCTGGACAGTAGCTGCAGAGATCCCTCCCACCGATCCCAGGCCGAGTCTCCCCATATTTTGCGATGCTGGTGGAAAATTGGGGAGGGGAAGAAGAGAGGAGGAGGAAGAGGAGGCAGCCTGCCACCCCCCCTAGAACTTGTTTGCTTTGGTCTCTTCCAGAAACGGAAGGTGGAAGTGGTCTCCCCCGCAACCCCCATCCCTGTTGTGAGCGAGACAACTCAGGCTTCGGTTTTTCCCCAGGTAAGTGCGCGAAAAGAAACACAGGTGCGATCCACGGCTAAAATTGAGCCCAAAACTTTTTGTGGCTAAAGTGAGACATTTGCGAGTTTGTCCCTATTTTACCGACTTTCTTGCCACCCTTAAGTGGATCGCTTGCAGTTGTTGAGGGAGCAACACGGTCGTTAAGCGAATCTGGCTTCCCCATTGACTTGGCTCGTCGGAAGGTCGCAAAAGCGGATCACGTGACCCTCCCGGGGACACTGCAAACCGTCATAAATACGAGTCAGTTGCCAAGCGCCTGAAATTTGATCCTGGGGGCCCTGGGGGATGCTGCGATGGTCGTAAGTGTGAAGAGCGGTCATAAGTCACTTTTTTTCAGTGCCGTTGTAACTTTGGACGGTCACTGAATGAACTGTTGTAAGTGCTCTTTCCCCATCGGGCGCCCTCCAGACGCATCGGTGCCAGCCACAACTCAGGGATTCTAGCCTACCCTGTATCCAGGTCGTCCACTGGGGAAAAACTGAGCCAAAAGACGCCACTGCGTGGAAGGCTGAGTGCATGCGCGTGCCCGCTTACATTTGCAAACGGGTAGCGAAGGTAAGTGGACACTGTCAGAGTTTGTTGCAAAAATCAAATCCAGAAAAGCACCCACAGATCACTGATTCAGCAGGATTCATTATTATTATTATTACACAATTGTATCACAGCGGCCAGTTGTTTCGCCGGATTTGGCATTGGTTACTAGTCGGGCCCCGTCCAGGGGCCTAGGACATCGTAACGTATTTTCATAATATGCGTGCAGATCCAAGCAGTGCGGCTTTTTGCATTTGACTGATGGTGATTTTGTCAATTTTTAACTGTTTTAAATGTAATTCCAGTGCTTTTGGGATAGCACCCAGTGTGCCAATTACCACTGGAATTACCACTGCTGGTTTGTGCCATAGTCGTTGAATTTCGATTTTTAAGTCCTGGTATTTTGCGATTTTTTCATGTTCCTTCTCGGCGACCCTGCTATCACCTGGTATTGCGATGTCTATGATTGTGACCTTATTTTTCTCAACCAGTGTGATGTCTGGTGTATTATGCGCCAGTATTTTGTCGGTTTGTATACGGAAATCCCACAAGATCTTGACCATCTGATTTTCGGTGACTTTTTCAGGCTGATGTTCCCACTAGTTTGTTGCTGTTTTGATATTATAATTTTTGCACAAATTCCAATGGATCATTTGTGCTACTGAATTGTGCCGCAATTTATAATCAGTCTGTGCAATTTTTTTACAGCAGCTGAGTATGTGATCAACAGTTTCATCAGCTTCTTTGCAAAGTCTGCATTTGGCATCATCAGAGGATTTTTCAATTTTGGCCTTAATGGCATTTGTGCGGATAGCTTGTTCTTGCGCAGCATTATTATTATTATTATTATTATTATTATTATTATTATTATTATTATTATTATTTATTTGTCTTGTATGCCGCCCACTCCCAGAGGACTCCGGGCGGCTCACAAAATTCATGAACTTCTTTATATGCATAATAACACAGGAGTAAAATGTACAATACCAACAGCAGATTCTTCCAACGTGGTAGAGAGGAGAGATTGAGATTTCAGTTTCAGTTCAGCAGAGCAGACAAGTTTCAGTTTCAGTTCAGTGCTCGGAGCTTAATACAGACAAAGAACCTCCTCTATAGAGCGGAGTTAAGCTAAGCCTAAGCCACGCCCAGGCACCAAACTTTTCAGTTTCCAAACAACCCTCATTGGCTGATTTAGTTGCTATGCCTATTTATTGGCTGGCCTTGTTACCATGTCTTTGCCGGTTCATGAATATGCTGACAAATACCACCCCTGCTTCAAAGCCATTTCTGACCCTATCAAAGCCGTAAGAAGACCCCAAAAATGTTACCATTCAGGTGCCCCCTCCTAAAGTCAGCTCAACCCCCCTGTAAAGTTTTTTTAGTAACCGTTCAAAGTTAATGAGACACTTATGACCATTTTTCACACTTATGACCGTTGCAGTATTCCCCAGGGTCATGTGATTTACATTCAGATCCTTGTCCACTGACTCACAATTTCGACGGTTGCATTGTCCCGGAGTGATGTGATCCTTCTTTACGACCTTCTGACAAGCAAAAGAGAATGAGGACGCCAGATTCCCATGTGACTCACTTTACAATGGCAGCGATTCATTAAACGAAAGTGGCAAGAAAGAGGGTAAACTGGGACAAAACTCACTTAACAAACATCTCACTTAGCAATGGAATTTTGGGCTCAATTGTGGTCGTAAGTCGAGGACTTCTTGTAATGCCCTCTTTGTCCCCTTCTCTTTTCCAGAATGGCTCCGCTCGCCGAGCCGTGGCCGCCCAGCCGGGCCGGAAGAGAAAATCCAACTGTCTCGGGACAGATGAGGTACATATCCGGGCCGGGAAGTTGGTGGCCCCCATCTCCATTGCCGCTTGGGAGGGGAGCACGCCTGGCTGCTTCTCCCATCCCTAACGGACCCCCTTTTCGATTCTTGCAAGCAGGATTCCCAGGACAGCTCGGACGGGATCCCGTCGGCGCCCCGCATGACGGGCAGCTTGGTCTCAGACCGGAGCCACGATGACATCGTCACCCGCATGAAGAACATCGAATGCATCGAACTCGGGCGCCACCGCCTCAAACCCTGGTACTTCTCGCCCTACCCTCAGGAGCTCACCGCCCTCCCCGTCGTCTACCTCTGCGAATTCTGCCTTAAGTATGTCAAGAGCCTCAAATGCCTCCAGAGGCACCTGGTAAGGGGTCCCCCTTTCCTCCATCTCCCCACCACCAATCCAGCCTTGGATCAAAGTTGTCCCAATCCCCTCGTCAATTATTTGCAATGATCCCATATCAGCTGAAGGATAGCAATAGCCCTTAGACTTATATACCGCTTCGCAGTGCTTTTACAGCCCTCTCTAAGCGGTTTACAGAGTCAGCCTCTTGCCCCCAACAATCTGGATCCTCATTTGACCCGCCTCGGAAGGCTGAGTCAACCTTGAGCCGGTCAGGATCAAACTCCTGGCAATGGGCAGAGTTAGCCTGCAATACTGCATTCTAACCACTGTAAGGAACATAGCAATAGCACTTAGACTTATATACTGCTTCACAGTGCTTTTACAGCCCTCTAAGCAGTTTACAAAGTCAGCCTCTTGCCCCCAACAATCTGGGTCCTCATTTTACCGACCTCGGAAGGATGGAAGGCTGTCACCCTTGAGCCGGTCAAAATCGGACTCCAGGCAGTGGGCAGAGTTAGCCTCCCATACTGCATTCTAACCACTGCGTGACCCTGTCTCGTCCACTCTCCCATCGTCCCCAGCCCACCCCGCTGCTCTGCCTGCCTCTTCTTTCTGGTTTCAGTGTAGTTTTTAAAATCTTCTCTGTCGTTTTGATCTTCCTTTTATTTGACTTAAAATCCTCATCCCTGCCGTTTTAATGTTTTCATCTTTCTTCTGTTGGGTTTTTAAAACCCTCACCTATTTTTTTAATGTTTTAAACTTCTACCTAGGTTAAAATCTTCGTCTCTAGTCTTAACGTTTTAAGCATTCTTCTGTTTAACAGAATCCTTGATTGAAGCACCATTTTTCTTTGTGAGAAAAAAAAAACAATCCAACTCCGTGGTTTCCTTTCCTGCAGATGAAGTGCGATTTGAGGCACCCTCCGGGGAACGAAATCTACCGCAAAGGGACCATTTCCTTCTTTGAGATCGACGGCCGGAAGAACAAGGCAAGCAAAATTTTTGATAATAATAAAATACCTTAGCGGTGCATCAGGTCTTCCGCAGTCTGAAATCCGCCTACATTTCCCAGAGTTCCTTGCCTGTCCCATTCATGGGGAAATCTGTTCTCGCCCACGCTAAACATGCCACTTTCTGCGTGTATTTTTGTTCTGGATATTGAATGACGGGCCTCTAGTGTAAAGTTTCAAAGGCACACGGTGGCTCAGTGGCTAATAATCCTGACAGGTAGGACTCAAAGAAAGGTGAAAATGCAGCAGGTGCCCAGTGGAAAAAGGCATTCAAACCAAGATCCAAGTTTCTAGCCCTCAGGGAAACCAGTCAGCCTTTGCTCAGCTTCTTTCCCGCACTCCTCCCCAAAACCATTTTGTCTGTCCCAATATTATATTTTAAGCATGTGGCTCAGTGGCTAAGATGCTGAGCTTGTGGATCCGAAAGGTCGGCAGTTCGAATCCCTAGCGCTGCGTAACGGAGTGAGCCCCTGTTCCTTGTCCCAGCTTCTGCCAAGCTAGCAGTTTTGAAAGCAGGTAAAAACTGCAAGTAGAAAAATAGGGACCACCTTTGGTGGGAAGGGAACAGCGTTCCGTGCGCCTTCGGTGTTGAGTCATGCCGGCCACATGACCACGGAAACGTCTTCAGACAGCGCTGGCTCTTGGGCTTTGAAACAGTGATGAGCACCGCCCCCTAGAGTCGGGAACAACTGGCACAGATGTGCGAGGGGGCCTTTACTTTAGTGTAAAGTTCACCAACCTGAAAAAGTCCACCAGGTACTGGTACAATCCTCAACTTACAATGATTCACTTAGTGACCATTCAAGCTAATAATGGCACTAGCTCCAATGGCTGTTTTTCACACTTATGACTGCTGCAGTATCCCCGCGGGCACATGATCAAGATTCAGACATTTGACAACTGATTCATATTTAGGATGGTCACATGGTCTCGGGGTCGCGTGATCCTCTTTTGCGACCTTCTGACAAGCCAAGTCAACAGGGAAGCCAGGTTCACTTAACGACCGTGTGACTAACTTAATAGTTGCAGCAATTCCCCTAACAACGGTGGCAAGGTTGTAAAACGGGGCGTTAAACTCTCACTTAGAAACAGAAATTTGCAGCTCAGTCTTGGTCGTAAGTCAGGGATTACATGTAGTCCTCAACCTACGGGTACAGGCAGCCCTCAAATTTACGACCATCCGATCTTCAACAGCGTACCCTGTTTCCCCCCAAAATAAGACCCAACTGGAAAATAAGCCTTGGCATGATTTTTTCAGGATGGTTATAATATAAGCCTACCCCAAATATAAGACCCAGTTAAGATCATCAACCACACGGATGGCATTTAGTACCGTATTTTCCAGAAAATAGGCTCCAATGCGTCTTTCAGAGTAAAAATTAATATAAGACCTGGTCTTATTTTCGGGGGAAAGATGGTGTTCATCCTTTTGTCCTTTCCTTTTCCTCTTCCAGAGTTATTCGCAAAATCTTTGCCTCCTGGCGAAATGCTTCCTCGATCACAAAACCCTCTACTACGACACGGATCCCTTCCTCTTCTACGTCATGACTGAATACGACAGCAAAGGCTTCCACATTGTTGGCTATTTCTCCAAGGTGAATCTTTGCTTGATTTTTTTTTAAAAAAATCAGTTTTTCTGTTCCCATGCTGTCATTCTCTCTCTCTCTTTCTCTCTCTCTCTCTCTCTCTCTATCTATTGATCTATCTATCTCTATCTCCTCTTTTATGAGAGAGAGAGAGAGAGAGAGGGAGCGAAAGGGAAAGAGGAAAAAGAAAAAAGAGAAAGAGAAAGAAAGGAAAAAGAAAGGGAAAGAAAGAGAAAAGGTAAGGAAAGAGAAATGAAAAGAAATGGAAGGGAAGGGAAAGAGAAAAAGAAAGAAAAAGGAAAGGAAAGGAAAAAGAAAAAGGGAAAGAAAAAGAGAAAAAAGAAAAGAGGACCAGGAGAGAGATCAAGTTAAGATTCCACAGGTGGACGGTGAATGGCCCCTCCCATAGGACATAAAAGAGGAGCAAAAGGGGAGGGGGCTTTTGCAGGAAACAATTTGTTCGTTCAATTCGTTTCAGGAGTGTGAAGATCTGTCCGTGAATCTCAGAGACTCTGTGCCCTGTCTTTCCCGAGTTTGGGAAATATTGACATGGCAGCTTTCCAAGCTAGATAAGGTCTGTGGTCATAAATACACCTTTGAAAGACTGTTTGCCAGGCCTTGGCTGAAGGTGAAGGAGAGGAATTCACACTCGTTTTATAAAAGGAACTAGGACTCTGCCTCGTGCTTTTTGGGGAAGCCTAGGTCAGAAACGTGGCTTGTCAGGCTGCTCTGCGTTTTGGCAAAAATCTTGGCAAAGTTGGGACAGGAAGGGCCAGATCTTTACATTCTGTTCGTCTCGTTCTTTCTGGCAGGAAAAGGAATCCACCGAAGACTACAATGTGGCGTGCATTCTGACATTACCTCCTTATCAGAGACGGGGTTATGGCAAGCTGCTGATTGAATTCAGTAAGTGAGCCTTCCTCTTTCGAATTCGCCTCCGCTTACAATCTGAACTTACAACCATTCGCGGAATGGCTTTTCAGAGTTACGACGGCACTGCAGAAAAGTGGCTGAGGATCTGTCCTCACACTTACGACCAGCATCCAGCATCTTCCCCCGGTCACATGATCAACCTTCAGGCACTTGGTAACAGGCCTGTATTTACAATACAGGGAGTCCTCAACCTGCAACAGTTTACTTAGGGACTGATCGAAGTTACGAAGTGACTTGTGACTGTTTTTTGCACTTAATGACGGTTGCAGTGTCCGGGCCGGGGGGGGGGGTTGTCACTTGATCCCGTTTTGCAACCTTCTGGCAAGCAAAGTCAGTGGGAAAGTCAGATTCACTTAACGACCATGTTCCTAATTTAACCATTGTGGTGATTTGCTTAAGAAACGTGGCGAGAATAGTTGTAAAATGGGGCAAGCCCACTTAACACACGTTTCACTGAGCGACATGAATTTGGGGCTCCATTGTGGTCGTAACTAGAGGACTACCTGTAACGGCCGCATCTTGGTAACCCATCCCAGGCGGCTTCCAACCAACAGCGAGTCGGAGAAGCTGGGTTTGTTTAATGAACGCATGATTCACTTAACGATGGTGGGGAAAAGGTTGTAAAATGGTCAAAACTCACTTTAACGTTTCACTAAACAACCGTCTTGATTAGCAATTGGAAATGTTGGTTGTAAATAGAGCACCACTTATACTTCAATCCATCCCCCAAGTGATCCTGGTGTCAGCGTTCCAAGTATCATGTAGAATTAAATCAGAGTCCAAGGCTTAACGATCCTTAAAGTTCCAATTTAATAAAGCAGACATCTTAACACATCTGTGTTAATCCCAATTCTGGAAATGACATCAGAATCCCACCCAGTTAAAAGTTCATGATCTTGTCCCCACACCCACAATCCATCACATGGTCCAATCTTCTTCTTCCACGCTGGCATCCACACCCAGCTGCTTCCAGTCAGGTGTAAAAGTGCGGAGACAAAAGACGACCTTGGCTTCTAGTAAAGAATGACAACAATACATTCCACAATCCTACTCCTGTCTATTCCCCCCTCTCATCAAATATACTAATGAAACAGCATAATGAAATAAGAGAAAGTGTGGCAGGCCAAAATTCTAAAAGGAATATAATTGCAGGCCTGCAACCTGGATGTTTCTTAAAATCCTGGCTTGTTTTTAACTCAGTTCTGTCTCTCCCCTCCAGGTTATGAGCTGTCCAAGGTGGAAGGCAAGACAGGCACCCCTGAAAAGCCCCTCTCGGATTTGGGCCTCTTATCGTACCGCAGCTACTGGTCCCAGACCATCCTGGAGATCCTGATGAATCTCAAACTGGAGAACGGCGAACGCCCACAGATCACCATCAAGTGAGGACCAAACTAGAAGGACAGTGCGAAAATTGTAGGGAAGGATGGCTTTGAATCCCTCAAAATTTGAGCGGGACAAATGTCTTTCCCGGAGCCGTCGGCCAGTTGTGGTGTTGCGGGGGAAACATAAGGCCAGGGATGAAATACGGAAGAGATTCTCCAAAGAGCGGGTTGGACTAGATCAGTGTTTGTCAACCTTGGCGACTTTCAGTCCTTTGGACTTCAACTCCCAGAATCCCCCAGCCAGCATAGCTGGCTGGGGGAATTCTGGGAGTTGAAGTCCAAAGGACTGAAAGTCGCCAAGGTTGACAAACACTGGACTAGATGACCTGTTGGTCTCCTTCCCGCTCTTGGGATCTTATTCCGTTTGCTCTCGCCATTCGGCTCTGTGATTGATTGATTGATTGGGCTGCTGACTGGGCTAAAAAGCAATTTCATTTTTTTGCCTTCTCCCTGTTTGCCAACGGGAAAAAGAGGCTTTTTTGTTCTCGAAATGTAAGCAGAATTGCCCAGAAATTTAGATCTCCAATATTCATTGGGGCTCTCCCCCCCAATGCTGTTTTCTCCAATCCTGTCCTCCATGCATGCATCCCCAACTGAAGAATGTTGCCCAAAATTTTACAGATAAAACTAATCATTACCCATTAGAGCATTTTTGGTTTGATTTTTTTTGGGTGGGGGGAGGGGGGAACTAAAGTTATGAACGAAAGCTATGTCCAATTTGTTTAACGCTGGACAATAACCCAGCGTTACCCGAGTATTTATTTATAGGGGAGAAATGTCGAGGAATGGAAGGATTGATACTCCTTGCAGGCAGTTGGTCATTTGGATCCTTTTAGAGGGTCATTGAGGCCTCTTGGAGGTTTATCTGGGAACAATTTATATTCCTGGCAGAGAGCTGCTCATTTGCATCCTTTCAGAGGGCCGTTGAGGCCATTTGGAGGTTTATCTGGGAACGATTTATATTCCTTGCAGAGAGCTGGTCATTTGGATCCTTTTAGAGGGTCATTGAGGCCTCTTGGAGGTTTATCTGGGAACGATTTATATTCCTTGCAGAGAGCTGCTCATTTGCATCCTTTGAGAGGGTCATTGAGGCCTCTTGGAGGTTTATCTGGGAACGATTTATATTCCTTGCAGAGAGCTGCTCATTTGCATCCTTTGAGAGGGTCATTGAGGCCTCTTGGAGGTTTATCTGGGAACGATTTATATTCCTTGCAGAGAGCTGCTCATTTGCATCCTTTTAGAGGGTCGTTGAGGCCACTTGGAGGTTTATCTGGGAACGATTTATATTCCTTGCAGAGAGATGCTCATTTGCATCCTTTTAGAGGGTCGTTGAGGCCACTTGGAGATTTATCTGGGAACGATTTATATTCCTTGCAGAGAGATGCTCATTTGCATCCTTTTAGAGGGTCGTTGAGGCCACTTGGAGGTTTATCTGGGAACGATTTATATTCCTTGCAGAGAGCTGGTCATTTGCATCCTTTTAGAGGGTCGTTGAGGCCACTTGGAGGTTTATCTGGGAACGATTTATATTCCTTGGTCATTTGCATCCTTTTAGAGGCCACTTGGAGGTTTATCTGTGCCCTCGTGGGTCACCGTAGTTTCAGCAGTTCCAAAAAGGCTTCCCACCCCATTTGCACCACTCAGGTGATCCCTGAGGACACAGATAAACTTCCAAGTGGCCTCAACGACTCTCTAAAAGGATGCAAACGACCAGCTGCCTGCAAAGAGCATCAATCCTTCCATTCCCCACCATCCTGTCAGAACTGAGGAAGCCTCATGGATGAGAAGCAAAACATCTTCAAAGAAAGTCCAGTTTCCCCTTGGGGGAAAAAAAAAAGCACTCTTGGGACAACCACGACCTGGATAATCTCCATAGACATGTGCAAATGAAGATTTTCTCACTTATCTGTTGCTGGCGTGGCCCGGTTACTATCAGGCCACAAATCCGATGCCGGTCTGTAGCTCTGGGATTAGAGACTCTTTGTTTTACTTGCTGGAAATCTGAAATTGCTTCCAACTACGGCGGCTTTTCTTCCCCTTCAGCATCTTAATTATTTTCTCCGCCCGTCTCCATCTTTTTCCAGCGAGATCAGCGAAATCACGAGTATCAAGAAGGAGGATGTCATCTCTACGCTTCAATATCTCAACCTCATCAATTATTATAAGGTAAATTTGTCGCTTGGTGGTTCAGACCTCCAAGCCCTCTTCCAAACTCGGTTTCCTTCTTTCTCTCTTTTTTTCTTCCTTACCCCTCTGTTCTGACCCCCCTCACCACACACCAACACACTCCGAGGCAAAGATACTTTATGGAATTTAACAGACAGACAGGTCCTTGGCAGCAAACCGGCACAGATAAGACTTGGCAGCAATCCAACACAGATAAGCCGTGGCAGCAATCCAGCCTGCTAGGCTCACAATACTGTTCTCCAACATTCGTTAATGCGTTGACTTCTGCAAAAGGGGCGTGTGCACAAGCAGTCCTTTTATAGTCTGGAGAGGAGCCTAATGACCACCAGCTGAGTGCAATTACCTCCTGTAACTGCGCAACTGTTCCTGACGCCTATTAGCTCTTTGGTGCCAGGCATCCAGGAACAATTCACTGCTGATGTCAGGATCACACTCCCTTGTCTCCTCCCCGCTGGTCCAAGGCTCAGGCGCCTCCTGGTGGCCAACCAGCCTCTCTGCGCCCTGCTCGGAGTCGGAACCCTGTCCAGGGTCCTCCAGAGCCGACTCAGAGGGCCCGTCGGAGTCTGGTGGCAGCTCCAACGGCTCCTGCTGGGCCACAACACCCCTCCCTCCTTTCCTTCTCTCATCTTTCTCCGTTTGTCTTCCTTCCTTGCTATATTTCCTTCCTTCCTTCTCATTCTTTCTTTGCTTCCTTGTTTCTTTGACTTCCTTCCCACTTTCTTCTTTTTCTTTTCCTTGCTTCTTTCTCTTTCCTTCCTTCCTCCTCCTCCTCTCCCTTCCCCCCCTATTTTCTCAATTCTTTCCCTTCCTTTCCATTTACCTTCCCAACTATTGTCGCTTTGTAACTCCCCAGGGACAGTACATCTTGACCCTCTCCGAGGACATCGTGGACGGGCACGAGCGGGCCATGCTGAAGCGAATTCTGCGCATTGATTCCAAGTGTTTACATTTCACCCCGAAGGACTGGAGTAAGAGGGGGAAGTGGTGAATTCAAAGGCTCCCCCCCCCACGGGCCCTTTGACTTTGGCAAAAAAAGCGGGGGGGAGGGTTCCCCCCAGGACCTCAGTGTACAGCGGTAGCAGGATCAAGCTGACCACCACCACCCCTCATCCCTACCCCGCCCCGGACTCTGAACAGCCCTGCGCGTCCCGGATGGCCTTTTCGAGACGGGACTCCGCCAAGACTTTGTGTACAGTAGTTGAAAAGCACAGACGGGTTGTGTTCACCCTGCTTATATCGGTCCAGACATTTCTGAATGCTCCCCACACTCCTCCAGGTTGGGGGGCTGAGGGGGTTTTCGCGCGCCCCCCCCGAGTCCCATGGTGCTCGGGTACAAGCGGATTTGCGGGGTGCACCTTCCGAGCGGCCAGATAATGGATCCCATCCAGCAGCTGATTCTGGCGGGGAGAGGGAGAGCCCACGGCACTCTGGGGCTGAAACCCCGGAGCGGGCACAAGGCCGAAACCCCTCCCGCCGGCTCCAGGTCAGAAGAGATGGGGGCCGCGCGGGCCTCTTCAGGAAAAGCCTGGAGCGCCGAGAAGATGCACCTTTCTCAAAAAGGGACAACTGACCTCTTGTCTCTGATTGGAATAAATGAACAAAGTCCTTTTTTTTAAGGAAATGAGAATCCCGCTTGTTTGGCAATTATTTCTTTTTTTTCTTTTTCTTCACTTCCTCCCTCCTCCTTTTCCATTTGTTTCTTTCCTCCCTTTTTCTTTGTTTCCTTTCTATTCTCTTTCCTTCCTTTGTTTTTTTTTCTTTTTTCCTTTTCTTTCTTACCCCTCCCTTCTTTCCTTCTCTCATCTTTTTCCATTTCTTCCTTTGTTCTCATTCTTTCTTTGCTTCGGTTCTTTTCCTTCCGTCTTTTCCTTGCTTCTTTCTTTTCGTCTTTCCCCTTTTCTTGCTTTTTCTCTTTTCCTATCTTCTTTTTCTATTTTCCTCTCTTCTCTTTTCCTCTTTTCCTTGCTTCTTCCTTCCTTCCCTCCTCTCTCCCTTTCCCCCTGCTCTCTTAATTCTCTTTTCCTTCCTTTCCATTTCTCTTTTCTTTCATCCTCTCCCTTCTTTCTTCTCCCTTCCTCCCTCCCTCCTTCCTTTTACCTGTTTCCTTTCTTCCCTGTCCCTCCCTCTTTTTCTTCATTCACTTGGTATGGAATGCGGGGACTAAAGAAAGTTGGATTTGCAGGAAAGACCCAATAGCCGTAGCTCCTGAAAGCGTTAAAAGGTTTTCCCCCCACCCTGAATTGCAGTGAAAATCTCAAATTTTTCAAGAGAAGTTTGACGTTACAAAATGAAAAAGCCACATGGCGACGCTAATTTCTTGCAAAAAGTTGGGTTTTTTTTTGGCAGCCTTCCCCATTCTGTCCCTGAAAGAGTTGATGGAGGAGCCTAAAGCAAGACCATCGCTATTTTCAAAACCATTCGAGGTTTTATTCATGTTTTTTATTTATTTAAAAAAAATGCCAGAAGTAGTTAGGAACACCCAGCGGACACCAACATTTTAAATAGGACTGTCTTCATCTTCACTTGGAAACAAGATCCACTCAAATCATTTTAGGAATTAATTAAGCCTCTGGTAGCAAAAATATGGACCTAAAATTGATTAAAACTCAGTCCACAGATCCATGGGAAAGCTGCAATTTTTCCAAGCGGCTGTTAAAATAAAGCATAAATTGCAAATAGAGTTTGGAAGGGAAAGGTGTAAGCGAAGGGACTTTCTTAACACAGCAAAGAGGCTGAATGTCCTTTTTCACCCAAATCTGCATTTTAAGTCAGAACAGCCCATATTTTCCTCCACGATCTCTTCAGGCAACACTTTGGTCTTCCTCAGTCTTCATCGGTAACGGGGGCATGGATCTGCAAACAGACCCACAAAGAAAATCAGCGCCCTTGCCTTGTGCCCAAACGCATACAGGTAGTCCTTGACTTAACAACCATTTGAAGTTCCAACGCTGAAAAAAAGTCACATTTAATGACGCTCACGGCATCCCCTTAAGTTACCTGAGCAAAAATTTGAGCTTTCCAAATTTCCAGCGTCACCATTGACAATTTTCTCTGAGGGCTTCGGGCAAGCAAAGTCAATAGGAAACACCAGATTCAGTTAACGGCCACGGCGAAAAAGCGGTCGTAAAATGGAGCGCGATTCACTTAACACCCGCGCTGATTAGCAACGGAAATTTTCGAGCCAAAATTGCGTGGTTTAAATCAAGGACTACCTATAAATTTGGCCCAAGAATAAATTCCCATAATCCTGACAGGTAGGACTCAAAGAAAGGTGAAAATACAGCTGGTGCCCAGTAGAAAAAGGCAATCATATCAAAATACAAGTTTCTAGCCCTCAGGGAAACCGTTCAGCCTTTACTCGGCTTCTTTCCCGCACTCCTCCCCAAAACCATTTTGTCTGTCCCAATATTATATTTTAAGCATGTGGCTCAGTGGCTAAGATGCTGAGATTGTCGATCAGAAAGGTCGGCAGTTCGAATCCCTAGCGCTGCGTAAGGGAGTGAGCTCCCGTTCCTTGTCCCAGCTTCTGCCAACCTAGCAGTTCGAAAGGATGTAAAAAATGCAAGTAGAAAAATAGGAACCACCTTTGGTGGGAAGGGAACAGCGTTCCGTGCGCCTTCGGTGTTGAGTCATGCCAGCCACATGACGACGGAGGCATCTTCAGACAGTGCTGGCTCTTGGGCTTTGAAACGGAGACGAGCAGCTCCCCCTAGAGTCAGGAACAACTAGCACATATGTGCAGGGGGAACCTTTACCTTTATACCAAAAAGAGGTAAAAAAAATAACCCCATGTGGCTTAATACGGATTTGTGAAACCAGTTTTTGTTTCACATTTCTGCCTCACGCTATAGTTGAATGAACCTTTCAGCCAGAGCGGACTTCAACTCCCAGAATTCCTCAGGGTTAGACCAAGGAATTCTGGGAGTTGTAGTCTGGAGGCTTTTTATTTATTTTTTGATGCGGAAGTCAACCAACGTTCACTCACCCCTTGAGCGATGGCTGGCCAAGCGAGAGCCATGACGATCTCATCGCTGTTACTGGGTGCCCGTTCCAGATTCCACACCGTCAGGGAATCAAAAGCTGACTTCACGCCTACTTCCCGTTCCTGGGTAGAAGGGGGGTGGGTATGGGGGCAGAAAAGGGGATGCTGTTGGCCTGGAGCGCTGGATTTATTTGCTACACCTTACCCCAGTATGGAAGTGTGAGCCTCCCGGATAAGGATAGGAAAGACAACTAGATGAGCTACATGGTAAAGCTACATTGGAAGAATCACCCAGCCCTGAAAGTACGAATCTCCCCCTGTCTCCTTTACAGCCTGAGAAACTAGGGAGGGTCCCTTCTGAGCCTCTTTCTCCATCCATTGTGCAGCCGAGGGCTCAGCTGCCTCTTATCTCTCTGTTGCCTAAAGCCACATTAATAGAATCTAGCACATCTGAAAGTACGAATCTCCCCCTGTCTCCTTTACAGCCTGAGAAACTAGGGAGGGTCCCTTCTGAGCCTCTTTCTCCATCCATTGTGCAGCCAAGGGCTCAGCTACCTCTTATCTACCTGTTGCCTAAAGCTACATTAATAGAATCTAGCGCATCTGAAAGTACAAATCTCCACTGTCCTTTACAGTGTGAGAAACTAGGGAGGGTCCCTTCTGAGCCTCTTTCTCCATCCATTGTGCAGCTGAGGGCTCAGCTGCCTCTTATCTCTCTGTTGCCTTAAGCTACATTAATAGAATCTAGCACATCTAAAACTACAAATCTCCCACTGTCTCCTTTACAGCCTGAGAAACTAGGGAGGGTCCCTTCTGAGCCTCTTTCTCCTCTCATTATACAGTTGGGGGCTAAGCTGTCCCTTATCTGATGTTCCTTAGCAGCCTCTCTTTTGCCCTGTCTTCCCCACATACATTCTGGGAACAAACCTTGGATGTTAGGCCTAAGTTGGCCTCTTCCAGCACTAACCCGACGTATCCTTTGGGAAGGCAGCTTTCCTTCCCCTTCAAGCTTCGGCCACGGAAGGACACCGAGGCCTCTCCTGGATGAAGGCAATAGGTAGGAGAGAAACCACTGTGATGAAATCAAACAGGCATTCACAAGACCTCTTTTCCCCATAGCACATTAACCACAATAAAAATACAAGAACTGAATCAAAACACCCACAGTAATCTACAAATATTAGCATACTAAATTATTATTATTTTTTAAAAAGCAGACGATAGGGTGTTTATCTATTACTAGCTGATGACCTGGCATTGCCCAGGTATTTATAGACATCAAAGCATTTGTCTGACGGGGGCCTTTCTTCCATGTACTCCCATGCCCATCATCCCTGCCCCAAATCCATCAGCCGCTTCCCCATTGGTCCACTGGAGGGCGAACATCATGGCTGGCTTTCCAGAGGAAGCTGCGAAGGAACTGACACCACAAACAATTGCCACTCTAGGACACTGCGCTCGCTCCCCTTAACGGGCCAGGCGTTTCAGAGTTATGCTGGAACACACCCAGACACGCCTCCCAGTATTTGTAATGCTGGAACACACATAGATCCTTTTTTATATATTAAAATAGTGATATTAATATATAATACAATGTATAATAATGTCATATATAAAAATAAGAATTATGATGATGTAGTATCTCCCTAATAATAATTCGCCAGCATAAAAATCAATCAAATCGTTGAATCAATCCAGGTTTTAAATTTGTATAGGGGACAAGGACTTGAAAGCTAAAAAAAAAGGGACCAAATCTGGCGGATAAAAATAAATCACAAAACATAAACCAAGATTCATCTATTTCAGTGTTTCTCAACCTTGGCAACTTGAAGATGTCTGGACTTCAAGTCCCAGAATTCCCCAGCCAGCATTTGCTGGCTGGGGAATTCTGGGACTTGAAGTCCAGACATCTTCAAGTTGCCAAGGTTGAGAAACACTGATCTATTTAGTAGGTTGTGTGAATGTGGCTAAGGTTGAGAAACACTGATCTATTTAGTAGGTTGTGTGAATACACCAACGGATAAATCCTATCTCATGTTCCGTCTCCCCCTTATTAAAAATGCAATAGGATGGCAAGCGGGGAGAACTTTGAGGAACCCCCCCCCAAAATGTTTCCAGGACACCAGAGGCCCCAATACTGAAACAATAAGCCAGGATTCAACTTTAAAACCTTCCCTACCAAGGGAAAGCTGCTCCCACCAACCCAGGTTTTCTCCGCCTTGGCAGCTGGAAAGAGGGTGGACTTCAACCCCCAGCATCTGCTGGCTGGAGGATGATGGGAGTTGGAGTCCACCCACCTTCCAAGCTGGAGGAAAAGATAAACGCCGCGCTAACCAAGGCTGAAGTCAGATTCAGGCGGCGCAACGATGCCAGATTCACGAGGATTGGCTCGCAGCCGTGCCGTCCTCGGCGGGAGAACCATGGGTGTTGTAGTCCCCCCCCCCGAACTGGGGAAGGAGGGGTGGGTGGGTTTGCAACCTCCCTCTAGCCGGAGGGCGCCCGGTTGCAGAAGGCTCCCTCCTTCCGGGCACCTTTGCGCGCCCTGCGCTGCGCCCCCTTCCCACGATCGAGGCTCAGGATGGCCGCCTTTGCAGCTGTTGGCGGTCCCGGCCGGAGCTCGCCTGCTGCAGCCCGCCTTGCCTGCCTACCCTCGGGCGCCTTGGGGTCGCGGCGGACGGCGGGCGCGAAGTAGCGGTCCACGGCGGCGGGTCCGTCGTGCTGGATGGCGCAAGGGAGGAGATGCACGGGGTCCCGAGGCGCCCCCGGCAGGGAAGCCAGCGCCAGCCGCGCTCCGCCCCGCTCTTCCCCCGCCATGGAGAGCCTCGCGCGCTGCCTGCCTTCCCGCGCACGCCGGCCCCGCCCCGGGATCCACCCCCGGGAGGGAGGGATCCTCCCTGGCAGAGATCCCACCAGATGGGAGGGAGGGAGGGAGAGATCCTTCCTTTACCAGGGATCCACCTCCCATGGGACAAAGGAGATCCTCACAAAGGAATCCACCCCCAAGTGGGAGGGAGGAGATCCTTCCTCACCCAGGAATCCACCCCATGGGACAAAGGAGATCCTCCCTTACCCAGGAATCCACCCTCAAATGGCAGGGAGGAGATCCTCACTCACCCAGGGATCCACAAACACCACTCCACAGGTGGGAGGGAGAGATGCTCCCTCTCCCAGGAATCCACCCGAGTGGGAGAAAGGAGATCCTCCCTCACCCAGGAATCCACCCCATGGGACAAAGGAGATCCTCACAAAGGAATCCACCCCCAAATGGGAGAGATCCTCACCCAGGAATCCACCTCCAAGTGGGAGGGAGGAGATCCTCAGCCAGGAATCCACCTCCAAGTGGGAGGGAGGAGATCCTCCCTCACACAGGAATCTACCCCCAAGTGGCAGGAAGATCATCATGCAGGCATCCTCCCCCGAGTGGGAGGGAGGAGATCCTCCCACATGCAGGAATCTACCCCCCCAAGTGGGACAAAGGAGATCGTCACGCAGGAATCCACCCCCCAAGTGGCAGGGAGGAGATACTCACTCACCCAGGGATCCACAAACACCACCCCATGGGTGGGAGGGAGAGACCGTCTCTCATCCAGGAATCCACCCCCGAGTGGGACGGAGATCCCCCCTCACCCAGGGATCCACAACCCCTCCCCCATCAGTGGGAGGGAGAGACGCTGCCTCCACCAGGGATCCAGCCCCAGGTTTGAGGGAGGGAGACATCTTCCCTCACCCAAGAATCCACCCACCTCCATTGGTGGGCGGGAGGGAGCCTCCCTCGCCCAGGGATCTACTCCGCCCCCCCCACGGAGGGATCCTTCAGGTAACACAAAGGAGAACCATAGGGCTGGAGAATTCTGGGAGTTGAAGTCCAGCTGTCTTAAAATGTCCCTACTTTGAATAGAAAAAAACAATCCAACCAATCGCTTTCCTCAGAGCTTTTATTGATCGGGTTTTTGCACAACGCATGAATTCGACAGGGAAATGGCGTTCAGCATGAGGTAGCGACACTAAGCAACTATCTTAAGCCTCTTGTGCGATTCAGACTATCTCATCAAGCCACAACGTACTGTAGATTTGACTGCTACACATCGCTCTGTTCCCCGTTCCCCTCCGCTTATGTCCCACCTTGGTCACTTTAAGACTTGTGGACTTCAACTCCCAGAATTCCCCGGGCGGCATTGCTTCCTGCTGCTGTTGACTCCGTCCCAACTTTGGAGCCACCCCTCCCTCGGGAAATCCTCAGAATTCTGGGACTTGAAGTCCACAGCTCTTAAAACAGCCAAGGCTCGACCCCCCCCGGCCTACATCCAATCTAAATGCAAAACTCTCCCAAATATCGTCCTCTTCCTCTGTCCAATTTAACCACATTGAGGTTGCAAAAGATTTCTTTTTTGTGTATTGGGAACATTTCTGAGAAATTTTAGGATTCCACCCAAAAGCAGGTGAGGGGGACAAGCCTGACCCACCATCTCTCCCTTCCACCCACAGGGGCATTGGGGTGTCAGCTGTCCTGCACCCGACTCTGCAAATAGTGGTTAAGCGAGGGAAGCAGCTTCCAGTTGTCGGTGCGGATGCTCACCCGGGCCGCATCGTCTACACTCCGCACTTTCAGCAGGATGTGATCCCGAGGCGGTAAAGTCAGGGCGATCCTATACTCGTCTCCTTCCTCAGCTAGGATATACCTGCCAAATTGGTCACACACTAAGCTTTCTAAGCATCGGGGCGGCAGGGGCCAAACGGTGAGGCTCTCGGTGTGCGCGTCTTTGGCGTCGGGCCGCAGGCGCTCCCAGAGCACATCAAAAAGTTGGCGACGTTTCTCCGGAGACCAGGCGGGGACCGGCAGGGGTAGGAAAAGGTCTGGAAAGGCTACGTCCAGGTTTTCGAGCCGACTCCAACGCGTCAACCCGTCTTGCGTCGTATAAAGGGCAGAAACGTTCAGTTGTGTCGGGTACGGGCAATGCGGCCGTAGTGTCAGCCTCACCGTCGGGGACGGGCGATGTGCAGAAAGGCACGGAATGCAGAGCTCAGGCACCGGATCGTAATGCCGGCTGGTGCAGGCGAAGCGAAGCACCACACAGAGGAGGAGGTCGTAGGGAGGCGTGCCAGGGCCTACATGGACCAGCTGGTACGTCAAACTGAGCCGCGAGGGAGAGCGGTCGGTCAGCAACCACTGGCAGTAGCTGTCCACCTCCTGCTCAGCCGGAGGAGTTGCCGGGGTATCCCCTGTAATCTCAACACGCTGGAGCTTCAAGGGAGCCGGATCCACCGAGTGGACCGTCAATGCGGCGACAAAGCTCTCACTGTCGGCAACGATGGACGAGGATAGCGACCGAGTCTTGACGGGACCTTCATGGACCAGCACGGATCTTAATTTTTCACTGGACAGGTTGGTGAGTAGGGTGTAATAAAAGCCAGCCCGGTCTTGGACATCCACATCTGTGTGGCTCTGGGAGATGGCATGCAGGAGGGCTGCCAGCTTGGACAGCGCAGGCGAGGGGTGAAGGACCATCAGATTCCGGCAAACGCTGAGAAGGATCTGGCCCGAGCGCCAATCCCCGAGTTTCCCTGAGGCGACCAGACGAGCTAAGAAGTGCATGGTGCTCCCTTGGGGCACTTCTTTCTCCTTCGCCAGCCGGGCCAAAATCTTGAGATGCCAACTTAGGTCTTCCTCTTGCAAGGGGATGCTCACGACAAATTCTTGCAGGGCCCGGGCGAGCGTCCTGGCCCAGCTGGACTCGTCCAGCGTCTTCCACGTTTTGTCCAACAGATTGATGATGTTCGGGGCTAAGGTGCAGTTGTGACGGTAGAGATCCAGCAGGCACCGCGTGAGTTCCGCCATGGGTTGGGCCTGCGAGCCAAAATATTGGGCAAAAATGAAGGCGGCTTGGAAGAAAAGCCGTGTGGCATCCAATCCTCCGCCTCGGGCCACTAGGCTTCCAAGGGCCAGGACGTGCTCCAGGAGATAACCACCCCCACGTTCAGCACTGGGCCCCTCGTTCTCCATGCACACGAGGCACAGCAAATTCATCCGGGCCAGGACGGTCCCCTGATCTTGGAAGAACCCAGGGAAGAGGCCCGAGGTAGTGCGCGGCGTGAGTAGAACCGGTAGCCGCTCATCGGTTCCTGAGACCAGCGGCCGGTTTTCGGGGAAATGCAAAAGACAATCCAAGTGGAAAAGCTTCACGGCCTCCGGGAGAGCCGGGTGCTGCGCCAGTCCCACCAGATGCCGCAAGAGGAAAGACTCGTCCTCAGCAGTGAATAGACTATCGGTGAACAGCGATTTCAGCTGTAGTATGGCGTGTTCCAGAGTCACGCTAGCTGTGCCAAAGAGACGTGCCAGCTGGGCTTTGAAAATTGCCGGGGACTGAGTGCGCACGACGCTCACTGCCTGAGCCAGGTGGCACAAGAGGTGGCTCTGTGCTGCAGAGGTTAAGAGATAGCTGCTCTCCAAAAGCGCCGAGAGCACCAATTTTAGCTCCTTGAGGTCCGCCGCGGACGGTAAGAGCACCAGCTGGTCGAGGGCCGCCGGCGAGAGCTTGCCGATTTCCTTCGTAGCCTCCCACACCAGCTCCCCGTTGCTTGCCAGAAGGTCCCCCAGGCACCCTTGTCCATTCCGGGCCAGGAGGAAGATGGCGTTCCGCAACACCAAGCTGTACAACAGGGTGTAACCCTGGTGGACGCTGGAGGCCTCCTGCTGTTGCAGAGACCGCAGGATCTCCAGTCGGTGTAACAGGAATCCCGAGTAGCAGCTCTCGAGTTCTCGAAGACATTCGCAAGCCGCCGCGCGGATAGGCCGCTCGGCGACTCCCCCCCGGCTGTCGTTTGGGTCAGACACCAGGTGGAGCAGTACGGACAGCAGTTCGTGTGACGTCGGGCAGTCTTCGCCCAGGCTGTCGGTTGCCACCAGCACCGTTTCTGCGGCGAAGAGCAAGGAGCAACGGAGGCCGACGTGCTTGGGGGAGAGGCTCAGCTGGGCAAAGAGGGAAAGGAGGGAGGCCGCGGCTTCCCGACCCTTCTTGGCATCGGGACAGAGCAGGGTGGGATATTCCAAGAATAAAGACAGGATCGAAAGCTGCAAAAGAAGAAGTAGAGCTGTTGGGGACGATGGGGAGGAATATCGAGGCAGCCAGAAAATGGTGAGCCTTGATTGCAGTATTTCTGAACCTTAGTAGCTTTAAGAGGGGTAGACCTCAACTCCCAGAAGTCCCAAGCCAGCCTGCTTTAAAAGGGGTGGACGTCAACTCCCAGAATTCCCCAGCCAACTTACTTTAAGATGGGTGGACTTCCACTCCCAGAATTCCCCAGTCGGCATCCTTTAAGATAGGTGGACCAACTCCCAGAATTCCCCAGCCGACATGCTTTCAGATGGGTGGACTTCAACTCCCAGAATCCCCCAGTCAGCCTGCTTTAAAAGGGGTGGACTTCCATTCCCAGAACCCCCAGCCAAATTGATTTAAAATGGGTGAACATCCACTCCCAGAATTCCCCCGTCGGCATCCTTTAAGATAGGTGGACCAACTCCCAGAATTCCACAGCCGACATGCTTTCAGATGCGTGGACTTCAACTCCCAGAATCCCCCCGTCGGCTTGCTTTAAGATGGGCGGACTTCAACTCCCAGAATCCCCCCGTCGGCTTGCTTTAAGATGGGCGGACTTCAACTCCCAGAATTCCCCAGTCAGCCTGCTTTAAAAGGGGTGGACTTCCACTCCCAGAACCCCCAGCCAAATTGATTTAAAATGGATGAACTTCCACTCCCAGAATTCCCCCATCGGCATCCTTTAAGATAGGTGGACCAACTCCCAGAATTCCCCAGCCAACATGCTTTCAGATGGGTGGACTTCAACTCCCAGAATCCCCCAGTCAGCCTGCTTTAAAAGGGGTGGACTTCCACTCCCAGAATCCCCAGCCAACTTGATTTAAAATGGGTGAACATCCACTCCCAGAATTCCCCCGTTGGCATCCTTTAAGATAGGTAGACCAACTCCCAGAATCCCCCAGTCGGCTTGCTTTAAGATGGGTGGACTTCAACACCCAGGATTCCCCAGCCAGTAAGGTTTAAGAGGGGGACCTCAACTCCCAGGTTTCCCTAGCTAGTCTGCTGGCTGGGGCCTTCTGGGAATTGAAGTCCACCCTCCTTAAGTCCCAATATACTATTTTTGTAACCTTAATGAAGGGCGTTTTACGGACCTTGATGGCTTCCCCCAGTTTTTCGCTCCGCAATTCATTCAACAAGTCAGCGGCCAAGGTGTCTCCGGCCGCGTGGGATAAGAGGAAAGCGGTGGGGGACACCCGGAAAGCCTCAACGGTAGCGGTCCAGCTCTCTCCGCCTTTTGACCCCATAGCCAAGCCTGGGAGATACGCAAGGAAAATAAAATAGAATCAGAGATTGTTACGGGAAGGAAAGTCACCTCTCTTTGCTAAAAGCACAGCCAGCCTTCAACTTCCAACAGTTCGTTTAGTGACGGCTCAAAGTTACAACGGCAGCGGACTTATGACCGTTTTCCCCAGTTACGACCTGTGCAGCACCCCCGTGATCCAAATTCAGACGCTTGGACACTGGTTCATATTTATGACGGTCGCAGTGTCCCCCCGGGGGTGCCATGATCCCCTTTTGCGACTGTCCGAGACGCTTGGCCACTGACTCACATTTACGTCCTCCCTTCTATCCCCACCCAGGAGGCGCCCGCGGGCGCCCAAGGCTTCTGCGCTCCCAAGCAAATGGAAGCCAGGTTTGGAGCGGCTGAAAGGAGTGACAGATGGGCCAGGTGGGGCTAGGGTCTCTCCCCCTACTGCCCTGCCCCCTCCCCAAGCCCTCTCCTCAATTTCAGACCCATCCCTCGCTTCTCTCGACCCCACCCAAGCTTGCGAGGGGTTCAAATCCCGGGGTGCAAATCTGCAAATTTGCAAACGCCCCGTTCGCCTTTGCAATGCAGCCCCCGGCCCGGGAACACCCCCGAAGCCCGCAGACGCCTCCCGAGCCCTTGATGCACCGAGGCCAGGCGGCTTTCCTCGCCCACCGCCCCCCAAAAGCCCCGCACCCGTCCCGACCTGGACGCCCCCCGCCGCCGCTCGCTTCCGGGTTCCTTCGTCGGCGATTCCGCGGCGGCCGCCAGAGGGCGCGCGAGGCACGGGGAGCCGCGCCAAGTCGGATTTCCCACGCTGGAATTAATTCGAATTTTTAAAAAAATAAATAAATAAAGAGAATTTAGTGGTTCAGGCGGCTTGCTTGGCTTGCAAAGGCATCGCTAGGGGCAGCAAGGTGGCCCGAATGTATGAATACAGGTAGTCCTCGAGTTATAACAACAGCACTTATATAGCACTTAGACCAACTGGGAAGGAAAGAAGGAGGGAGGGAGGGAGGGCGGGAAGGAAGGAAGGAAGGAAGGAAGGAAGGAAGGAAGGAAGGAAGGAGGGGCAACAGCACTTAAGACATATATCGCTTCATAGTGCTTTTTCAAACCCTCTCTAAGCGGTTTACAGAGTCAGCCTCTTTCCCCCAACAATCTGGGTCCTTATTTTACCGACTTCAGAAGGACAGAAGGCTGAGTCAACCTTGAGTCGGTCAGGATCAAACTGCTTGCAGTGGGCAGAGTTAGCCTGCAATACTGTATTCTAACCACTGGGAGGGAGGGAGGGAAAGAAGGAAAAGGAAAGGAGGAAGGAATAGCATTTACACTTATATACCGCTTCACAATGCTTTTACAGCCCTCTCTAAGCAGTTTATAGAGTCAGCCTCTTGCCCCCAACAATCTGGGTCCTCATTTTACCCACCTCGGAAGGACGGAAGGCTGAGTCAACCTTGAACCTGGTGAGATTTGAACTGCCAAACTACAGCTAATAACAGTCAGCTGAAGTATCCTGTAGTACTACACTCTAACCACTGTGCCACCTCGGCCACAACTGAGCCCAACATTTCGGTTGTTAAGCGAAACATTGGTTTGAGTTTTGCCCTGTTTTATGACCTTTCTTGCCACAGCTGCTCCCTGAATCCCTGCAGTCGCTAAGCGAAGTAACCCGGTCCTTAAGTGAATCTGGCTTCTTCCCCCACTCCCTTTTGAGTTTGCTAGTCAGAAGGACACCAAAGCGGATCGGCAGCCGACGTAAATGGGAACCAGTGGCCAGGTGTCTGAATTTTGATTTTGTGACTGTAGGGGATGCGGCAACGGTTATAATAAGTGTGAAAAAAACGGTAGTAAGTCCCTGTTTTCTGGTGTCGTCGTACTGTTGAACGGTCGCTAAATGAACCGTTGTAAGTCGAGGACTACTAGTCGTTCAGGTGGAGTTATATAAATATTAATGGGTTACTTTGCAACCTCAAGAGAAAGGCTTCCCGGCTCATTACGAGGATAATGTATGTATGAAGCATTTTTAAAGAGTCATCACTATGCTGGCTTAAAACGGTAATAATTAATTTATTCATCTAATTCCCAGTTTGTGTCTTTGTAAGAATATTGTTTTTCAATGCCACGCCTCTGTTTATTTCTCGCTGGCATACTCTGCCGTATTTTATTCCATTTCAGACTTTGCCCATTGTATGTTTCCGGCCGAACGTAACTGCTTTGCAACCGAGAAACCACACATTGTTCTAAATAAACCATTGTTGGTTTAACTGTGGTCTGTTGAGGAAACTCACAATTGGCTGGGTTACCGTAACATCCCGGACCTGGATAGCAGTCCTTGATTTACAATCGTTTGCTTAGAAGTTATAACGGCAGTGGAAAAAAGTGACTTATAGCTGGTCCTCGCACTTACGACCATTGTAATGTTCCCACAGTCGCATGTTCAACTTGACAACCGGCAGGTATGGTGGGGGGGGGTCATGTGATAGCCATTTGGGACTTTCCCAGCTGGCTTTGGAGAAGCAAAGGCCATGGGGGGGGGAGGCCAGATTCGCTTAATGGCTGCATGATTCGTTTAACAACCGCTGCAATTCACCGTGGCCAAAAAAATTTTTTTTTAAAAAAAACCCCAGTTCGTTAAAATCAGACCTGACTTTAAACTTTTCAAAATGACACTTTGCGGTCTTGCTGACCCTGTTGGGACAGGAAAAGATTTACCCGAAGCATGTGCAGAGTGCAAATAGCAATAGCAATAGCAGTTAGACTTATATACCGCTTCATAGGGCTTTCAGCCCTCTCTAAGCGGTTTACAGAGTCAGCATATCGCCCCCAACAACAATCTGGGTCCTCATTTTACCCACCTCGGAAGGATGGAAGGCTGAGTCAACCTTGAGCCGGTGAGATTTGAACAGCCGAAATGCAGAACTGCAGTCAGCTGAAGTAGCCTGCAGTGCTGCATTTAACCACTGCGCCACCTTGGTAGATAGATAGATAGATAGATAGATAGATAGATAGATAGATAGATAGATAGATAGATAGATAGATAGATAGATAGACAGACAGACAGACAGACAGACAGACAGAGTTAGAGACAGATGAGTGATAGAGACGAGAGATAGAGATAAGTTATAGATAGATAGATAGAGAGAGAGAGAGAGAGATACAGAGATAAAGATAGATGAGTGATAGAGACAATAGAGATAACAGATAGATAGATGATAGATAGATAGATAGATAGATAGATAGATAGATAGATAGATAGATAGATAGATAGATAGCAATAGCAATAGCAGTTAGACTTATATCCCGCTTCATAGGGCTTTCAGCCCTCTCTAAGCGGTTTACAGAATCAGCATATTGCCCCCAACAGCAATCCGGGTCCTCATTTTACCCACCTCGAAAGGATGGAAGGCTGAGTCAACCCTGAGCCGGTGAGATTTGAACCGCCGAACTGCAGAACTGCAGTCAGCTGAAGTAGCCTGCAGTGCTGCGTTTAACCACTGCGCCACCTCGGCAAACTCTAGGCCCAGGACCCTTTGGGGAGACCGCTTGTCTGCCTGGGGTTGGGAAGGGAGGGAGGGAGGGGTGGGGAAGGAAGCATGTGAAACGGTTTTGTGAACTGTTAGCAGGCCGTACGCAACGAAACTGCTGCAAGCCACAGCTTGTTCTGTCGTCACCTGCAGCCGGGCGCGAGAGGCGGTGCAGGTCGTGCCGGTTTTAATCAGCCGCTCGTCTGCCTGGCATCAACCGGGCAGCAAACGGGACTTTTGATCCGCAAAAAACAAAAAAACAAAACGGCTCTCCCGACAATCGGGACGCAAACTGAGGTTCGGTTGCTGCGTTGTCCCCATTTCAGCGTTTGAGAGTCCTCAGCTTACAGCCGACGGTTTAGCCACCGTTACGAGTTACTCCACAGCACTGCGGGGAAAAAATGTGATTTACACAGTGCTCCTCCCACTTACAACCGACCGTCCCGGGATCAGAATTCGGGCCCTGGGCAGCCCCGCCTCTATTTAGTGAAGGTTGCAGGGACACCTGATGGCCATTGGCGACTTTCCTCGGCAAGCCGAGTTGTTGGGGGAGTCTAGATTCGTTTTAACGACCGCACCATTCAGTTAAAAGCTACAGGGCTTTGCTTAACTCCAGCTAAAAGGTAAAGGTTCCCCTCGCACATCTGTGCTGGTCGTTCCCGACTCTAGGGGGCGGTGCTCATCTCCGCTTCAAAGCCGAAGAGCCAGCGCTGTCCGAAGACGTCTCCGTGGTCATGTGGCCGACATGACTCAACGCCGAAGGCGCACGGAACACTGTTCCCTTCCCACCAAAGGTGGTTCCTATTTTTCCACTTGCATTTTTTTACGTGCTTTCGAACTGCTAGGTTGGCAGAAGCTGGGACAAGTCACGGGAGCTCGCTCCGTTACTGGGGATTCGAACCGGTGAACTGCCGACCTTTTTCTCATCAACAAGCTCAGCGTCTTCGCCCCTGAGCCACGGACCATGTTTGATGAACCGCTGGATTTCCCCCGCTGTGTGTGTGAACCAACAGGCACCAGAGGGCAGGACAAGAAACAATGGATGGAAACTAATCAAGGAGAGAAGCCAATCAATAAATAACGAGAGATTTTTCTGATGTGGTTAGGACAATTAACCAATGGAACTGCTTGCCACTGGAGGCTTTTAAGAAGAGACTGGACAAGCCATTTGTTTGAAACGGTATAGGGTTTCCTGCTTGAGCAGGGGGGGGTTGGACTAGAAGACCTCTAAGGTCCCTTCCAACTCAAGTTATTGTTAAGAACGGTGTTTTTTTTTTGTCGGTGACAACACAACCGCACAAAATTGCAATCTGGCTTTTTGTTTAATAGGCCAACCCACAACTCCTCAATGACTCAAGCCGGCTGACGAAAAACGACAACAGACAAAAGAATACAAATCCACCGGAAGGCCAAAATAGCTAAACAAACCCCAAAAGAGATTACAGCAAAACAAACAAAAACTTAAACGGCATTTAACCACGCGTTTTTCCGCTGAGCAAGTTGCATCAACCTAGCCAGGGTTAGTTTAGGGGAGCCAATTATGGTTAAGTAAGCCGCGGCGGAAGGCGCTTTGTGTCCTGGCCTTTGATGGCTTACACAACAGAGTCAGTTAGCCCGAAGTTTGTCAACCTCGGCAACTTTTAAGAGGGGGTGGAATTCAATTCCCAGAATTCCTCATCCCACGTCCTTTAATGGACTGGACTACAACTCAATTGGTTTCCTAACATAAATAGAAAGGAAGCCGGCTGGGGGATTCTGGGAGTTAAAAGCCCATCCGTCTTAAATGATGCTGGCTGGGGGATTCTGGGAGTTGAAGTCCACCCATCTTAAAGGATGCTGGCTGGGGAATTCTGGGAGTTAAAAGCCCATTCATCTTAAAGGATGCTGGCTGGGGAATTCTGGGAGTTGAAGTCCACCCATCTTAAAGGATGTTGCCTGGGGAATTCTGGGAGTTGAAGTCCACCCATCTTAAAGGATGCTGGCTGGGGAATTCTGGGAGTTGAAGTCCATCCATATTAAAGGATGCTGGCTGGGGAATTCTGGGAGTTGAAGTCCATCCATCTTAAAGGATGTTGCCTGGGGAATTCTGGGAGTTAAAAGCCCATCCATCTTAAAGGATACTGGCTGGGGAATTCTGGGAGTTGAAGTCCACCCATCTTAAAGGATGCTGCCTGGGGAATTCTGGGAGTTAAAAGCCCATTCATCTTAAAGGATGCTGGCTGGGGAATTCTGGGAGTTGAAGTCCACCCATCTTAAAGGATGTTGCCTGGGGAATTCTGGGAGTTGAAGTCCACCCATCTTAAAGGATGCTGGCTGGGGAATTCTGGGAGTTGAAGTCCATCCATATTAAAGGATGCTGGCTGGGGAATTCTGGGAGTTGAAGTCCATCCATCTTAAAGGATGTTGCCTGGGGAATTCTGGGAGTTGAAGTCCATCCATATTAAAGGATGCTGGCTGGGGAATTCTGGGAGTTGAAGTCCATCCATCTTAAAGGATGTTGCCTGGGGAATTCTGGGAGTTAAAAGCCC
Organism: Thamnophis sirtalis; assembly: GCF_051295495.1. Lineage (NCBI taxonomy): Eukaryota > Metazoa > Chordata > Lepidosauria > Squamata > Natricidae > Thamnophis > Thamnophis sirtalis. The sequence continues at coordinate 45,479,259 of NW_028261382.1, read as the reverse complement.
ATCCGTCTTAAAGGATGCTGGCTGGGGAATTCTGGGAGTTGAAGTCCATCCATCTTAAAGGATGCTGGCTGGGGAATTCTGGGAGTTGAAGTCCATCCATCTTAAAGGATGTTGCCTGGGGAATTCTGGGAGTTAAAAGCCCATCCGTCTTAAAGGATGCTGGCTGGGGAATTCTGGGAGTTGAAGTCCATCTATCTTAAAGGATGCTGCCTGGGGAATTCTGGGAATTGAAGTCAACCAGCATAAAGGATGTTGCCTGGGGAATTCTGGGAGTTGAAGTCCACCCATCTGAAAGGATGCTGGCTGGGGAATTCTGGGAGTTGAAGTCCACCCATCTTAAAGTTGTCAAGGTTGTCCAAAAAACACCGTTAGCCCAATGGTTTCCTAAGAACCCTGGTTGGTTTAAAAAAAAGAGAGAGAGAAGGAAAAAAAATTCCTGGCTGTCTTTAAAGTCCTTTGGGCCACGACCCAACGCAGCTGTTGCCAAAGTTGGCACGGTAGGTAGCCGGGGGCTGACTGGAGCCGGTGGCAGCTGCACCCCGTTTGACCCCACCTCCGTTTCGGCTCCTTCCATCGCCTGACGGTGCTGGAGCCGCCTTTGCAACTCGTCCCGAGACCAGTTTTCCAACATGGGTCCCCACCCATCCTGCCTCCAAGATTCGGCTCCGGGCGAAGGCAGGGACTTCCAGCTTGACTCAACACCTCTGTCCCTCAAAACAAATCTGGCCTGGAAACAGCCAGGAGGGGGAAATGGCGGGAGGGGGAGGAGGGGGGGGGAAGGTGGGAAGAGAGAAATTACCGCTTTCCCCCCTCCCTGGGGTCCCGTGCGCCAGGATGAGCACCAGGTGTATTTCTATTTATTTTCAGGTAGTCCTCGACTTACGGCCACGAGTGGAAGTGACTGTTGCTTCGTTCTACGGCCTTTCCTGCTGCCGTGGTTAAGGGAGTCGCTGCAGTTAGCCACATGGTCGTTAAGCGAATCGGGCTTCCCCACGTTGACATTACAAAGGTCACAAAAGGGGATTACGTTGACTCCCCTCCTCCCCCCCCCCGGACACTGCAACCGTCATAAATACGAGCCAATTGTTAAGCATCCCAGTTTTGATTCCCTGGATGCTGCAACGGTCATAAAGTGTGAAAAATGGTCGTTTTTTCAGTGCCGCTCTAATGTCGAACAGTCACTAAATGAATGGCTGTAAGTCAAGGACTACCTTTATGTGTTTTCCCACCTTTATTATGTTTATAAGTAACTCAATATTTCTTCTAATCTGTTTCACCACCACAACAACAACCCTGTGAGGTTGGATGGGCAGAAAGAGAGGGATTGGACCAAAGCCATTCAGCTGGCTTTCGTGCCTAAGGCAGGACTAGAACTCGCCGTCTCCTGGTGATTGGCCCAAAGTCACCCAGCTGGATTTCATAGCTAAGGTGGGACTAGAACTCACCGTCTCCTGGTGATTTGCCCAAAGTCACCCAGCTGGCTTTCATAGCTAAGGTGGGACTAGAACTCACCGTCTCCTGGTGATTGACTCAGAGTCACTCAGCTATCTTTCATGCCTAAGGTGGGACTAGAACTCACTGTCTCCTGGTGATTGGCCCAACATCACCGATCCGGCTTTCATGGCTAAGGCAGAACTAGAACTCACGGTCTCCTGGTTTTCAGCGTGACGTCTTCACCACTGGACCAAACCTTGCAAGAAACGCAGTCACGTGATTGGTGGCTGGGTGTGTGTGTGTGGCCATCTGAACTTCAAAAACAGGTCATAAGTACCTTTCAAGGGTCCGTCGTAACTTCAAACTGGTCCTAAGCCGAGGACTACCTGAAACATATTGGTGGAAGAAACCATTCAGCTCCCCTGCCCAGATTTTGAGCCTGACAATGTGAGGAGATCTCCTCTGGGGTCAACCCTACGGACTAACCCTGATTCGTGGTTTTCCCGAATCCGTCTCCTTTTTTCCTTGGGGAAACCTTGGTTTAATAGAACCAGGTTAGGTTTCCATATCTTACTGGGCCACAGACGAGCCGATCCCGTAGTTACCTTAGGGGGTTATGCCAAAACCAGCCTCTGGGTTTGTATTACGCACTTACTCGGGGTTTACTAACAGTGGTTCGCTTTGCAAACGCAACAGCCTGTGTTTGCACAATTGTAACTGCACAGGTTTGGGGGGTGTATTTTATTCGTTTGGGCCCGACGGGTGGTGGGAAAGGGTGCCTCTGAGGATGTGCAGAGTGCTTTCTCTTTCTGCCACTCAAAGCACCGCTCACGTGCAAACCCCGAGGATTAGCCAATGGTCGTCTAAGGTGGTTGGGTGTAGGAGTCAAAAGGATAACATCACGCATATCTTAATTAAGGCCAAACCTATTATTGTGTTTGTGAAAGCCGATTTGGAAGCAGGGATCGGCGCAACACGCCCCATCGGCCCAACAAAACACCTGACACACAATGAGAGGCTCGCTTATTTATCTATCTATATAACAACGGCTGTGTGTGTCCGTGTGTGTGTGTACACCAGCATAACTCTGGAACGCCTTGAGCAATTTCAACCAAACTCAGTACACAGATGACTTATTCTCTGGAGAAAAATACTGTGGGGGTAAGACATCCCTAACTCCCTTCGGGGTGTGTGTTCTGTTAAGATACAGCCTGTTGTGCCTTCAAATGGCTTCTACTGTACTTCTGTAAAATGGCTTCTACTGTGTAGCGCAGTGGAGTTGCCATGGTAACGGCTTCACAGTACTCCCTCTGGTAAGGGGGAAAATCCAACATTAGAAACTTACGTTTGGTCCAGACATGTCCCCCTTATAAATTAATATCCGGGCAACGCCGGGTTATTGGCTATTCATCAATAAACCAAGATCAGAGGGGGTCCTTGGTCTCCCATTGGAAACTGCTGGTTTGCGGTCCCAGGTTTCTAGTCCCCAAGGTGAAAAGAATATGGGTAGTCCTCGTTTTACCACCACAACGGAGCCCTACATTTCTGTGGCTAAGTGAGGCACTTGTTAAGTGAGTCCCCCCCCCCCGTTTTACGACCTTCCTTGCCATAATTGTTAAGCGAATCACTACAGTTGTTTAGTTAGACACACGGTCGTTAAGTGGATCTGGCTTCCCCGTCGGCTTTACTTACTCAGAAGGTCGCAAAAGGGGATCGCGTGCGACCGTCATAAATACGGGTCAGCTGCCAAGCGTCTGAATTTGGATGCCGTGAAAAACCATCCCAAGTGGCTTTTTTCCCCCCAGTGCCGTCGTAACTTCGAATGGTCATTAAACAGTTGTAAGTCGAGGACTGCCTCTGTGTGTGGCTTGAAGCATTTTTCAGGCTCAAACCAGGCCCTGTTCCTCCCTCTAACCACCCAAAAGCAACGTTTCTTCCTGCGGGGAATCTCCTTCTGTCACTCTCACGGACCACGCCAGCCGGGGATGATGGGTGCTGTGGTCCAACCAACGCCTCTAGAAGGCAGGCCCGTTGAGGCCTATCCGAAACGGGTCACCCTCCAGCTTTCTCCGGATTTGGGGCTCAGCCCGACGCGGCGCGAAAGTGCTGAGCCTTCACTTCGTTGACCTGTTATTTTGGCCTGCCTCAGTTTCCCTCCCGCGGAACGAGGCTAATTGCACACCTCCCGTCCCCAAGGAGGGGGCGGCAGTTTCACTAGCGTACCCAGCCCGGAGATGAAAGCGGTTGGGGAGACACAAGACGCGCTCAGCGGGCTGTTATTAAATTAATATCCTTCGGGACACCCGGATGCTGGGCTCTGCCCTCGCCGGCCTCACGCCCGGAGCTCCCAGGGAGGCTTAAAGGAAGGCCTGCCAGCTTATTTGGGGGGGGGGGGAAGAGGGAGGAAAGGTTGGCAGTCTGTCTCCAAATTTGGAGTGGGTGGGTGGCAAACTGGAGTCTCTCTGTGTGTGTGTGTGAGCTTGAATCTGTCGCCTTGCTACTCTTTTTTTCTGGAGGAAAACATGAAAATTGTAGTGGAGGGAAGAAGAAGGAAAAGAGAAGGGAGGGAGGGAAGGATGGAAGGAAGGGAGGAAGGAAGAAGGAAGGAAAAGAGAAGGGAGGGAGGAAAAGAGGGAGGAAAGAAGGAAGGAAGAAAAAGGGAGGGAGGGAAATTGGAGATGATGGGGAAGGAAAGAAGGAAGGAAGGAAAAGAGAATGGAAGGAAGGAAGGAAGGAAAAGAGAAGGGAGGGAGGAAAAGATGGAGGGAGGAAAGAGGGAAGGAAGAAAAAGGGAGGGAAGGAAGGAACGAAGGAGAAAAGAAGGAGGAAGACAAGAAGGAAAAAGGGAGCAAGGGAAATTAGAGATGAAGGGGAAGGAAAGAAGGAAGGAAAAGAGAATGGAGGGAAGGAAGAAAGGAAGGAAAAGAGAAGGGAGGGAGGAAAAGATGAGGGAGGGAGGAAAGAGGGAAGGAAGAAAAAGGGAGGTAAGGAAGGAAGGAACGAAGAAGAAAGGAAGGAGAAAGACAAGGAAGGAAAAAGGGAGGGAGGGGAATTGGAGATGAAAGGGAAGGAAGGAAAGAAAGAAAGAAAAGAGAAGGGAAGGATGGAAGAAAGGAGGGAAGGAAAAGAGAAGGGAGGGAGGGATGGAAAAGATTAAGGAAGGAAAGCAAGAAGAAAAAGGGAAGGAAGGAAGGAACAAGGGAGAAAGGAAGACAAGGAAGGAAAACGGGAGGAAGGGAGGGAAGGGAATTGGCGATGAAGAGGAAGGAAGGAAGAAGGAAGGAAGGAAAAGAGAAACGAGGGATGGTAGGAAGGAAATGAGTAACAAGGGAAGGAAGGATGGTAATAGAACAGGAGGAAAAGAGAAGGGAGAGGAGGAAAGGTGAGGAGAAGAGAGGATAGATATAGGATGGAAGGGAGGAAGAGAAAAAAAGGGAAAGGAGGGAGGAAGGAAGGAAAAGAGAAGGGAGGGAGGGAGGGAGGAAGAAAAAGAAGGAAGGAAGGAGAAAGAATTGCCAGAGGAGGAAAAAAAGAAGGTAGGTGAAAGAGGAATGAAGAAAGAAATATGCACAGTTTCTACGCCCCATTTCCACCCTCCCTGGAAAACTCCCCCGAGCGAAGATAAAAGAGCTGTTGGTGAAGGGCAGAATCCTGTTAACTTCCCAGCTGTGCCCACAACCTCCCCGCGCCAGCCTGGGTGTCATTCCTGTTAGTTTTCTCCTCCTGGTATTTGGAAGAACCTGTTACTCTGGAGTCACCACTAAGCCCGTTGGGCAGGAGCCGCGTCTCGCTCCATCCGCTCCGCATTTCTGGCTGACAGGCTGGGATCCCCGGGAGGTTGGGCACGGGGTGGGGTCCCAAGCAGACGGGAAACTGACCAGCCTCCTCTGCGCCCTCCAAGTCCCTTCCCCACCACCCCAATTTTACAAAGTTTCTTGCCTGTCCTGAATTGATACAGAGTGCAAATATCCCGAGAACCACCAGAGGGTGCCAGAGTGGAGCGATTCTGCCTCTCTGTGGTGCCCTCGGGTGGCTGTTTGAAGTTCTGCAGCCATGATCGGTTGATTCAATTGCAGGCGAAAAAGTAAAATCAGACGCAACTCTCTTCGCGACTGTCTTGCACAGTGACCTCAATTCTGGCCCCCATTGCAGTCGTAAGTCGAGGGTCACCAGTTCTTCTAATCGATATTGATAGGTAAACTGCTCCTAAACAAGGAGTCTCAATTACTAAAGGGTTGTTACTAAAGGCGGCTGAGTTCTCACAATGCAGGTAGTCCTCGATTTATGACAATTCATTTAGTGACCGTTGGAAGTTGCAGCGGCACTGGGAAAAGCGACTTATTTGTGGCCCGGTGATCAAAACTTAGACGCTCGGCAACTGACTCACATTTATGTCCCGAGGTGATCCCCTTTTGCGACCTTCGGACAAGCAAAGTCCATGGGGAAGCCAGATTCACTTCACAACGGTGTCACTCATTTAACAACCGCAGTGATTCACTTACCAACTGTGGCAGGAAAGGCCATAAAATGGGGGCAAAACTCACTTAGAAAAGGTCTCACTTAACAACAGAATTGGGGGAGGTGTCAGTTGTGGTCGTAAGTCGAGGACTACCTGTATTCTGGATGGAGAAACTTGGTTCTTCTAAATTCTAAACTGAGGTTTAAAAACACCGCCCGGCTAGATTCTCCTAGCTTTCATTGACCAAATAATCTATATATATAAAAATGGCATTCTGTGCGTGTGTCTGTCTGTGTGCGTTCCAACATAACTCTGGACCGCCTGGAGCAATTTCAACCAAACTTCGTATACAGATGATTTACTCTCTGGAAACACCCCTAAGACTCCTTGGGGTGTGTGTTCTGTTAAGATACAGCCTGTTGTGCCTTCAAACGGCTTCTACTGTACTACTGAAAAATGGCTTCTACTGTACAGCGCAGTGGAGTTGCCATGGTAACGGTTGCACAGTACTCCACAAGGGGGCTCTCTCCGGTAAGAGGGAAAATCCAACATTAGAAATTACATTTGGTCCGGACATAACCCTATAAATAAATACCCGGGCGCAACGCCGGGTTATCGGCTACTACAGAATAACGCCTCCTCCTCTTAAAAGGATGACGTGGTTTGTACCACGCGCCAAGATAAGGACTGAGTTGACACCAGTGATTTGTGCAAAACTAGCCTCAAAGTGATGAATCTTTCGTTCCCTTTGGAAATGGAAGGTAATGGCCGCATCTTGTACCCGTGAGTTCCAAAGATTAACAACGAGGTGAGTCAAGGCGTGCCCTCCCCTGCTTACTCCTGGGGTTGGCTTGAGCAATCCAAGGTTTACGCCTCTCGGTGATAGGATCTAGGTGAGATTTCTGTCGGGTTTACAGGGAGTCCTCGCTTAGCGACAGTTCCAAGTTACGATGCCGAAAAAGAGGGACCGCTTTTCACACTTACAACCGTGGTGCATCTCCACAGTTGTGCACAAGGTAGCCCTCTACTCATCCCAGCTCATTTAGTGACGGCTTGAAGTTGGCGCCGAAAAAAGGGACTCCCGTCCATCTTTCGCACTTACGACCGCTGCAGCCGCGATCAAAACTTAGAAGCCGGGCGACCTTCGGACAAGTGAAGCCAACAATGGTCCTTTTGCCAGCGCCGTTCGGATGGTCACTAGATGAAACGGTCGTCATGCAGGACCCCCCTGGACTTAAAACGCGAGCGGCAAAAGCTTTCTGAAATTCTGCTGTCTCAATGGGCCTCTTTTTAGCCTGTGTTTGTGTGAACGGGGCAAAGCCTGTACAGGTGAGATGCTTACAGGAATCCTGTCTTTCCTCCCATAGGAAGGGGCGGCAGGTCGGGTGAGGTCACAGGTGCTCAAATCAGCATACCTGTCCTTCCCTCCACCGGTTGCCCAACGAAATTGGTGCCCACGTGCAGTTAGTAATTTGATGGCTCCCTAAGGGGAACTTCTGAAGACTGGCCGCAGTTTCAAAAGACAATCGCTTTGTTCTTGCAACCACAGGCTGAGTTGCATCACACACACACACACACAGAGACACAACCGAGTCACAAGATTGCTTCATCCAAATTTCTCACCCAACGGCTGAGTTCGCACAACGGCGGTGGAGTAGCGAGCTTCCAAACGAATTGTTGAGCCGCAAAAGGAACGATGAGAAAAGTCATCAGTTGGGCGGTTCGAATCCCCAGCGCCGCGTAACGGAGCGAGCCCCCCATGACTTGTCCCGGCTTCTGCCAACCTAGCCGTTCGAAAGCAGGTTAAAAATGCAAGTAGAAAAATAGGAACCACCTTTGGTGGGAAGGGGACAGCGTTCCGTGCGTCTTCGGGGGAGTTGAGTCATGCCGGGCACATGACCACGGAGACGTCTTCGGACAGCGCTAGCTCTTCAGCTTTGAAACGGAGATGAGCAGCGCCCCCTAGAGTCGGGAACGACTAGCACACATGTGCAGGGAGAACCTTTTTATCTTTACCTTTAAAAGAAAGGAAGCTCTGATCCGCCAAGCGATGAGGATAAAACTCAAGATTGGACACCATTTAATTTTAAACCATGGCTAGCTGCCGTCATGTCGGGTTGCAACTGACCTCCATTCTCAGCTGACTCATCCTCAGGAGGATGGGAGGTTGGCGTCCATCGGCATTGGGATCGCCGTTAATTCGGTGACCCCATTTTTAAAAAAGAATTTACGTAATCTCTTAAAATTGTGACATTCATCGGCTGAGCTGGTTTCTACACCACGCGCTAAGCGGCTCTCTGGCCTCTAAGCTAGGTTAATGCTAACCCAGTGTTGGATTTCAGGGTTCAAAGGGACCACGGAGATCATCTAGACTTATTCAAACTTGGCAGCTTTATGATGTGTGAACTTTAAAAGGTGTGGAGCTCCCTGTGATGGCTAAGCAATTCTGGGAGTTGAAGTCCGGGCTTCTTAAAGCATGCTGGCACGCAATTTTTTTTACTACCGAACCAGTAGTAATGGTGGCCAGAACCCACCCCTGCTATCTATCATCTATCTATCATCTCGATCTGCATCATATATCATCTTTCCCTCCCTCCCTCCCTCCCATCCATCCATCCATCCATCCTTCCATCATCTCTCTCTATCATATATCATCTCTCTCTCTCTCTCTCTCTCTCTCTCTCTCATCTCTCTCTCCATCTATCTATCATCTAGATAGATCTATCTATCTATCTATCTATCTATCTATCTATCTATCTATCTATCTATCTATCTATCTATCTATCTATCTATCTATCTATTCATCCACCCACCCACCCATCCATGTATCTATCTATCTGTGAATCGTCTGTCTGTCTTATCTGAGGGGACTGGAGGCTAAAACATCCGATGAACGGTTGCAGGAACTGGGCCTGGCTAGATCTATCTATCTATCTATCTATCTATCTATCTATCTATCTATCTATCTATCTATCTATCTATCTATCTATCTATCTATCTATCTATCTCTATCATATATCATCTCTATCTCTCTCCATCTATTTATCATCTCTATCTATTTATCATCTCTATCTATCGATCTATCTATCTATCTATCTATCTATCTATCTATCTATCTCTATCTCTCTCCATCTATCTATCATCTAGATCTATCTATCTATCTATCTATCTATCATCTATCTATCTCTATCTATCTATCTATCTATCTATCTATCTATCTATCTATCTATCTATCTATCTATCTATCTATCTATCTACCTACCTATCCATCCATCCATCCATCCATCCATCCATCCATCCATCCATCCATCCATCCAGAAATGGTGTAGGGTCTCCTGCTTGGGCGGGGGAGGGGGTTGGACTAGATGACCTCCAAGGTACCTTCCAACTGTGTTCATCTGCATAATCTACCTCAGCATCTCAATGGGAAGGTGGGTAATCAAGATTGGGAAATACCAGATGGAAGGAATGGGCTGATAACCGGGGCAGCTTGAAAACGGATCTCCCCGTAAGGCTGCACGCCACCCACAAGCTCCGTTTCGGTTTCAGTCTTCACCTAGCCATTCGGACTGATAATGGATCGGTGGCTCCATGGGGCTGGGCCCAGAGAGGCAGAGGCCGTAATCAAATAGAGCCGAGGGTATGCTGGATTGGCAAAAGGAAAGGTTTCCTAAACAAAACAGGCTGGGTTTTTCTAACCCTTTGCTTAATAACTCTTCGGTTTTAAACGGAGTCAAACAATTCGGGGCATTTCACATCCGGAGTGACTGGTTTTAAGTCACATTCTGAACTGGCTTAGAGTGCGTGTCTCCCCTTCCTATGTACTCCGAGCTGAATCCATGGGTAATAAACGGTATAATGGAGCAGAGATGCTTGGGAGTCCAGTGGCATATAAATGTAATGAAGTATTAATGGGCTTAGTGACCAAAGTTACAATGGCATTGAAAAAAGCGACTGATGCGTGACCCGTCAAAACCGCGGTCGACAAAAGCGCGCTCGGTGAAAGCACGTACGTGACGTCATCACAGCGCGACGGAAAAAATTAAAAATTGAAATAAAAATAAAATTAAAGCAAGCCGATTCACATAAAGGTAAGGGTTAGGTTAAGGGTTAGGGTTAGGTTTAGGGTTACGTTAAGTACGTTTAGCCTTAGGTTAAGGGTTAGCGTTAGGTTTAGCGTTAGGTTAAGGGTTAGGTTTAGGGTTAGGTTTAGGGTTAGGTTTGGGGGGGTTAGGGTAAGGTTTTCGCTTTAATTTTACATTTACCGATCACAGCGCGATGTTTTCGTCGCGCTGTGATGACGTCACGTACGCGCTTTCGTCGAGCGCGCTTTTGTCTACCGCGGTTTTGTGGTGGAACCGACTGATAACCATTTTTCACACTTAGCAACCGTTGCAGCATCCTCATGGTCACACGATAAAAATTTTGATGTTTGGCAACAGTTACAATTTATATTTGTAAATTGTAGTTATGTTGAAATAAAAAAAAATATTACAATACTATTTTTGCGTTGTATGCGTCCGTATAACATTTTTAATCACACACACACACACACACACGGTCAAAGCTGTCCCTCTTTACCAATCTGAAAATCTGTCACCTTAATTATTACTGTTGGAGGGGAAGTGGGCTTGGGGGTCTCTCTGAGCTTTGGTGGTTTTCTTACTGGGTGTTTCATGACCCAACTAGGTAACGTCATCAGTGCTAGAAGGGAGTAGGGTTTGTAGAGTGGAGGAGGAGGAGGAAGAAGAGACAGGGAAAGAAGAGAAAGGGAAAGAGAGAGAGAGAGAGGAAAGAAGAAAAGAAAAAGGAAAAAGGAAAAAAGGAAGGAAGGAAGAAAGGAAGAAAGGAAGAAAGGAAGAAAAGAAAAGAAATGACATTCCTATCAACTCAATGCAAGAGATTAAG
>NW_028261382.1:45437918-45468258 GCF_051295495.1 Thamnophis sirtalis | reverse complement strand
CGTTCTCAAGAGGGACGAGGTGGTTTCCCCCCCCCCCCCGCCTGTCCTCCTGAACTCTTTTAAAAAGGATTTAATTTAAAATTCAATAAATCGGGATTGTTCTCCGCTTTCATTTTGATGGGAGCCCCGCTTCGATCCGGAGTAAAAAAAGTGGGAGCGTTAAGGTGAGGAAAGCGAAGCGAAGAGGAGGAAAAATATATCGGCGCCTCGCTTCTGGCTCACCTGGTGGCCGCTCCTCCCTCCCTTTCTTTCTTTCTTTCTTTCTTTCTTTTCTTTCTTTCTTTCTTTCTTTCTTTCTTTCCTTCCTTCTCTTTCTTTCTTTCTTTCCTTCTCTTTCTTCTTTCTTTCCTTCCTTCCTTTCCTTCCCCCCCCCCCACCTCCCACCTTCCCTTTGAACCTTGAGCCTCGCGCGCCAGGGGAAAGTTTTTTTGGAACGTTCGCCCAAGACGAACGTTCCAAGGATCGAACGTTCGCGGCGCCAAGGTTCGTTCCGGCGAGGCTCAACGTTCCATCGGGCGCGCACACGGAACACAGAACGTCCCGGAGCCCTTAATGGACGGATTCGGAAGTCGCCGGTGGTTTGGATTGATTGATTGATTGGTTATTGGTATTGGCCTACCTTCCTTCCTTCCTTTCTCTTTCCTTCCTTCCTTTTTCTTCTCTTTCTATCTCCCCTCTTTCTCTTTCTCTTCTCTCTTTCTTTCCTGTTTCGTTTTCTCCTCCTCCTCCTCTCCTCCTCCTCCCTCCGCCCTGGCGAGGGAAGCCAACTTGGGAAGTTCAACGGCGGCCAGACTAGCTGACCTCGAGCTCCCAAAATGCCCCGAGCTTTCCTGGTGAAAAAAACGTGCGTTTCGGGCCGGAGGAACTGGAGCGAGCTCCCCGACGAAGAACGAGGAGAGGTGTACGTGCCAGGTGAGTCTCGCGGGCGGGCGGGGACTGGGAGAGGTAGCAACGGGTCTGGCTTTTGGAACTATTGTTGCTGCTGCTGTTGTTGTTATCCTCAACAATAACACAACGAGGGTTCCGGGTTTTGCTACTTTGAAGCTAAAAAAACAAAACAAAAATCTGTGTTCTGAGTTGGGGAAACTATTGGAAAGAGTGAAGCGGATGTCCCATAGTGGATTGGGCCCAATGGGGGGGGGAGGGGAAAGAAAATGGGGAAGAGGCCCAGGGGGTTAATAGGGGCTCCTTTCTCGGGCCTGGGTCGTTTCCCTCCACCGCCCCGGGCTGTGAAGCGCGATCCTATACGCTCCACCTTATTTTTCAAGACGGGGAGGGGGGGGGAGGAGGAGGGCTGTGAAAGGTCCGTTATCAGGCATCACTTCAAAAAAAGAGGAATTTGCCTATTGTACTCCCGTCGGATTTTTTTTGTGGGGGGGGGAGTGTGGGGGGGAAGGGGGTCGAGGGGGGGGGGAGGTTGAAAAGCTGCTAATCACACCTGCCCAGCGATCCCATTGTGTCTCCCCTCCTCCCGCCCCCCGGCCTGGGAAGCGCAGTTAAGCGCAGCCTACTCCGCCTTCTGGAATGTTTGAACGCGCCGGCAATTTAGTGGTTGGTTGAGTTGGGGAGGCCGGAGGCGCAAATGGGAAGAGAAGAAAGGAAGGAAGAAAAAAAGGAAGGAGAGGAGGGAAGGAAGAAAGAAAGGAGGGAGAGGAGGAGGAGAGCAAGGGGAAGGAAGGGAGGAGGGAGAAGGAAGAAAGGTAAGGAGAGGAGGAGGAGGGAGAAGGAAGGAAGGAGAATTGGAAAGTAAGGGGAAGGGAGGAAGGAGAATAGAGAGAAAGAAGGAGAAGGAAGGAGAATTGGAGAACAAGGAGAAGGGGGAAAGGAGGAGAGAGAGGTGGAAGGAGAAAGAAGGAAGGGGAGGAGGGAAGAAAGGAAGGAGAATTGGAGAGCAAGGGGAAGGAAGAAAGGAGAATTGGAGAGCAAGGGGAAAGAAGGAGAGGAGGGAAGGAAGGAGGGAGGGAGAGGACAGGAGGTGGGAAGGCAGAAGAGGAGCGAAGGAAGAAAGGAAAAGGAAGGAGGAAAGCAAAGGGAAGGGAGGGAGGAGGAGAGAGAGAGGAGGAGGGAGAAGAAAGGAAGGAGAATTGGAGAGCAAGGGGAAAGAAGGAGAGGAGGGAAGGAGGGAGGGAGAGGACAGGAGGTGGGAAGGCAGAAGAGGAGCGAAGGAAGAAAGGAAAGAAGGAAGGAGGAGAGCAAAGGGAAGGGAGGGAGGAGGAGAGAGAGGAGGAGGGAGAAGGAAGGAAGGAGAATTGGAGAGCAAGGGGAAGGAAGGAGAGGAGGGAAGGAGGGAGGGAGAGGACAGGAGGTGGGAAGGCAGAAGAGGAGCGAAGGAAGAAAGGAAAGAAGGAAGGAGGAGAGCAAAGGGAAGGGAGGGAGGAGGAGAGAGAGGAGGAGGGAGAAGGAAGGAAGGAGAATTGGAGAGCAAGGGGAAGGAAGGAGAGGAGGGAAGGAAGGAGGGAGGGAGAGGACAGGAGGTGGGAAGGAAGAAGAGGAGCGAAGGAAGAAAGGAAAAGGAAGGAGGAAAGCAAAGGGAAGGGAGGGAGGAGGAGAGAGAGGAGGAGGGAGAAGGAAGGAAGGAGAATTGGAGAGCAAGGGGAAGGAAGGAGAGGAGGGAAGGAAGGAGGGAGGGAGAGGACAGGAGGTGGGAAGGCAGAAGAGGAGCGAAGGAAGAAAGGAAAGAAGGAAGGAGGAGAGCAAAGGGAAGGGAGGGAGGAGGAGAGAGAGGAGGAGGGAGAAGGAAGGAAGGAGAATTGGAGAGCAAGGGGAAGGAAGGAGAGGAGGGAAGGAGGGAGGGAGAGGACAGGAGGTGGGAAGGCAGAAGAGGAGCGAAGGAAGAAAGGAAAGGAAGGAGGAAAGCAAAGGGAAGGGAGGGAGGAGGAGAGAGAGAGGAGGAGGGAGAAGAAAGGAAGGAGAATTGGAGAGCAAGGGGAAGGAAGGAGAGGAGGGAAGGAAGGAGGGAGGGAGAGGACAGGAGGTGGGAAGGCAGAAGAGGAGCGAAGGAAGAAAGGAAAGAAGGAAGGAGGAGAGCAAAGGGAAGGGAGGGAGGAGGAGAGAGAGGAGGAGGGAGAAGGAAGGAAGGAGAATTGGAGAGCAAGGGGAAGGAAGGAGAGGAGGGAAGGAGGGAGGGAGAGGACAGGAGGTGGGAAGGCAGAAGAGGAGCGAAGGAAGAAAGGAAAGAAGGAAGGAGGAAAGCAAAGGGAAGGGAGGGAGGAGGAGAGAGAGAGGAGGAGGGAGAAGAAAGGAAGGAGAATTGGAGAGCAAGGGGAAGGAAGGAGAGGAGGGAAGGAAGGAGGGAGAGGACAGGAGGTGGGAAGGCAGAAGAGGAGCGAAGGAAGAAAGGAAAGAAGGGAGGAGAGCAAAGGGAAGGGAGGGAGGAGGAGAGAGAGGAGGAGGGAGAAGGAAGGAAGGAGAATTGGAGAGCAAGGGGAAAGAAGGAGAGGAGGGAAGGAAGGAGGGAGGGAGAGGACAGGAGGTGGGAAGGAAGAAGAGGAGCGAAGGAAGAAAGGAAAAGGAAGGAGGAAAGCAAAGGGAAGGGAGGGAGGAGGAGAGAGAGAGGAGGAGGGAGAAGAAAGGAAGGAGAATTGGAGAGCAAGGGGAAGGAAGAAAGGAGAATTGGAGAGCAAGGGGAAGGAAGGAGAGGAGGGAAGGAAGGAGGGAGAGGACAGGAGGAGAAAGGAAAGAAGGAAGGAGGAAAGCAGAAGGAGAATTGGAGAAGAGGAGCGAAGAAAAGAAGGAGGAGACAAGGGAGGGGAGGGAGAAGGAAGGAAGGAGAATTGGAGAGCAAGGGGAAGGAAGGAGAGGAGGGAAGGAGGGAGGGAGAGGACAGGAGGTGGGAAGGCAGAAGAGGAGCGAAGGAAGAAAGGAAAGAAGGAAGGAGGAAAGCAAAGGGAAGGGAGGGAGGAGGAGAGAGAGAGGAGGAGGGAGAAGAAAGGAAGGAGAATTGGAGAGCAAGGGGAAGGAAGGAGAGGAGGGAAGGAAGGAGGGAGGGAGAGGACAGGAGGTGGGAAGGCAGAAGAGGAGCGAAGGAAGAAAGGAAAGAAGGAAGGAGGAGAGCAAAGGGAAGGGAGGGAGGAGGAGAGAGAGGAGGAGGGAGAAGGAAGGAAGGAGAATTGGAGAGCAAGGGGAAGGAAGGAGAGGAGGGAAGGAGGGAGGGAGAGGACAGGAGGTGGGAAGGCAGAAGAGGAGCGAAGGAAGAAAGGAAAGAAGGAAGGAGGAAAGCAAAGGGAAGGGAGGGAGGAGGAGAGAGAGAGGAGGAGGGAGAAGAAAGGAAGGAGAATTGGAGAGCAAGGGGAAAGAAGGAGAGGAGGGAAGGAAGGAGGGAGGAGAGGACAGGAGGTGGGAAGGCAGAAGAGGAGCGAAGGAAGAAAGGAAAGAAGGAAGGAGGAGAGCAAAGGGAAGGGAGGGAGGAAGAGAGAGAGGAGGAGGGAGAAGGAAGGAAGGAGAATTGGAGAGCAAGGGAAGGAAGGAGAGGAGGGAAGGAAGGAGGGAGGGAGAGGACAGGAGGTGGGAAGGCAGAAGAGGAGCGAAGGAAGAAAGGAAAGAAGGAAGGAGGAGAGCAAAGGGAAGGGAGGGAGGAGGAGAGAGAGAGGAGGAGGGAGAAGAAAGGAAGGAGAATTGGAGAGCAAGGGGAAGGAAGGAAGGAAGGAGGAGGGAGAAGGAAGGAGAATTGGAGAGCAAGGGGAAGGAAGGAAGGAGGGAGAGGACAGGAGGTGGGAAGGCAGAAGAGGAGCGAAGGAAGAAAGGAAAGAAGGAAGAAGGAGAGCAAAGGGAAGGGAGGGAGGAGTAGAGAGAGGAGTAGAGAGAAGAAAGGAAGGAGAATTGGAGAGCAAGGGGAAAGAAGGAGAGGAGGGAAGGAAGGAGGGAGGGAGAGGACAGGAGGTGGGAAGGAAGAAGAGGAGCGAAGGAAGAAAGGAAAGAAGGAAGAAGGAGAGCAAAGGGAAGGGAGGGAGGAGTAGAGAGAGGAGTAGAGAGAAGAAAGGAAGGAGAATTGGAGAGCAAGGAGAAGGAAGGAGAGATGGCTCTGGAAAAAGAGGGGAGGGCATGCTTTCTTCTTCTTCTTCCTTTCTTTTCCAAGCTCAAGATAGGATGGGAAGTTGAAGGTGAGGATCAGGGGCAAGGAAGGTGAACTTTGCCCTTGCTGAGATTGGAGTGGTTGTTGTAAACGGGCAACAATTTGCTCCATGTAACGTTTTCCCCCCCTTCTTAATAATAAATGGCAACAGCGTAGAATCAAAGGCACCAATCAAAGAGAATATTTGGTTAACTTGGGGTTGAAATGAGGAGCCCCCCCCCCCGGTGCTCTCTGAGCTTGGTGGTTTTCTTGCAGACGTTTCATGACCCAACTAGGCAACATCATCAGTGCTAGAAGGGAATGGGGATTGTGGGGAGGAGGAGGAGGGATGAAGGAGGAAGAAGCAGAGAGAAAAGGAGGAGGATTGTGGGGTCCTTGGTGCTCTCTGAGCTTGGTGGTTTTCTTGCAGACGTTTCATGACCCAACTAGGGAACATCATCAGTGCTAGAAGGGGTTTGCTCTCGGTTTATCTGTCCCTTCTAACACTGATGATGTTCCCTAGTTGGGTCATGAAACGTCTACAAGAGCTCAGACACCACCGAGGACCTCCTCACCCAATAATAACAGCTGCAAGGGGCCTTAGAGGTCTTCCAGTCCACCCCCACCCACCCTTGCTCAATCAGGAGACCCTGTATCAGCCCAGACAAATGGCTTGTCCAGTCTCTGCTTTAAAAAAACCCTCCAATCCCTGGACTCCTGGGAAAATATTCTATAATGTTCTTTAGAGGAAGCGTCTAGACCAGTGTTTCTCAACGTTGGCAACTTGAAGATGTCCGGACTTCAACTCCCAGAATTCCCCAGCCAGCGAATGCTGGCTGGGGAATTCTGGGAGTTGAAGCCCGGACATCTTCAAGTTGCCAACGTTGAGAAACACTGGTCTAGAAGAAGAACAACAAATGAAAAACAATTAACCAGGTTCCGTAAATGTTGAATAAGGAGAATGACGTTACCTAGTAGGGTGGCGAAACGTTCAGAAACGGAATTGAAACACGCTTCGCAGAGGAAACCGCGGCCCGAAATCTAAAAACCCGAGCGGCGACGGTTTTCTCTCTCCCCCCCCCTTCCCCACAATAAACCAGGATTAAGTTGTAAATATTCACATGACAGGCTAGGGTTGGTTTTTAAATAAAGGGGAAGGGGGTGGTGGTTGATGGCTTGGTGGTTGGGAATCCAGCCCCCTTGCTTAGCCCAGAGGAGAGCCGACGGTGAGAAACCGTTCCCTCTCTGCGGAACGAAGGCAGCCTCACGATGGGCGTGTGTGTGTGTATGTGTGTGTGTGTGTGTGTGTGTGGGCTTGGGCCAGGTTAAACTGGTTTGCTTCATGAATTGTGGCTGGATGGATTTGCTGACCAAGTTGAGGCATAGCTTGTTTACCCATCCCGTCTCCTGGGCTGGCCCTGTTTGTGGAACTGTGAATGAGCCAGAGACAACCCGGGGTCTCTAGCGTTTCCCAGAATGCTCAGCAGCGGGGGGAAGGCCCGCCCCCTGGGATTTGGGGCAAATGGCCCAGCTAGCTGGGGGATTCTGGGAGCTGAAATCTAAAACCCTTCAGATCGGTTCAAGGAAGAGGTGCATAGAGGTTTTCAACAGGAGACGGTGAGTTCTAGTCCCATTTTAGCCATGAAAGCCAGCTGGGTGGCTTTGGGCCAATCACCAGGAGACAGTGAGTTCTAGTTCTCCTTTGGGTATTAAAGCCAGCTGGGTGACTTTGGGCCAATCACCAGGAGACAGTGAGTTCTAGTCCTCCCTTGGGCATGAAAGCCAAATAGGAGACTTTGGGCCAATCACCAGGCGACTGTGAGTTCTAGTTCCATTTGTCCATGAAAGTCAGCTGGGTGACTTTGGGCCAATCACCAGGGGACAGTGAGTTCTAGTCCCACCTTAGGCATGAAAGCCAGCTGGGTGACTGAGCCAATCACCGGGAGACGGCGAGTTCTAGTTCTCCCTTTGGCATTAAATCCAGTTGGATGACTTTGGGCGAATCACCAGGTGACTGTGAGTTCTAGTTCCATTTATCCATGAAAGTCAGCTGGGTGACTTTGGGCCAATCACCAGGGGACAATGAGTTCTAGTCCCCCCCTTAGGCATGAAAGACAGCTGGGTGACTTTGGGCCAATCACCAGGAGACGGCGAGTTCTAGTTCTCCCTTTGGCATTAAATCCAGTTGGATGACTTTGGGCCAATCACCAGGAGACTCGTGAGTTCTAGTCCCATTTAACCATGGAAGCCAGCTGGGTGACTTTGGGCCAGTCTTACTCGCCCAGCCCAGCCCACCTCGCAAGGTTGTCGTTGTGGAAAAATAGGAGGGGGGGGAAATGGGATGGGTTACATTCGCCCCCTGAAGAGTTATTTCTAAAAAATAAGAAAGGTGAGGTACAAATTTAAAAAAGTAACACATTTTTTTTCAAAAATCCACCTGGAACCTGGCAAGTTTTCTCCCTCTACCTCCAATCCTTATTGTTTAATTCTGATTGAGGACAATCCTTTTCTGCCTTGTTTCCTTTTGGCCAACGGTGTTTATTCATATATATATTTGAAGTCCCTCTGTTTCTGAATATGAATTTCCCTCTGGCAGGGGGGTTAGGGGGGAAAGATGGGGGTCAGGGGGGAACCTATAAGTGATTTTTTAGGAGAGGCCGCTAATATTTGGCGTAGGACATTTTTTGCATTACTTGGCAAGCTGCTACAGCCTCCACTTTAGGAGCCTGTAATTAGCATCTAATTAATCATGCTGGCAGCCTGATTCCAGGTTCGTGAGTCGAGAGGAACATTCCGGCGTGGTTCCCGCCATCTTGCTTTCCTGGAGCGGTCCAGAAGGATCCGGAAATGCAAAACGAAGCCGCCGATGGACCTGTTAGCTGGCCCACCTCAGAACCTCTTTTGGGAAGGACAATGAAAACGATAAACAGTTTTTAGATTTAAGTCTTGCCCAGAAGTTTTGCGTTTTTTCCCCTTTCTTGGCTTCTGTTGTTATTCGTGAAGACGTGTCCGACCCATTGCGACTCCCTGGACAACGTTCCTCCAGGCCTTCCTGTCCTCTCCCATCCTCTGGAGTCCGTTGAAGCTCAGGTTGGCTGCTTCAGTGACTCCATCCAGCCACCTCCTTCTCTGACGTTCCCTTCTTCTTCTTTTGGACCCTTCTTCTTCTTTTGCCCTCCATCGTTCCCAGCATGAGGCTCTTCTCCAGGGAGTCCTTCTTCCTTCTCATCAGGTGGCCAAAGTCTTTGAGTTTCTTCTTCAGGATCTGGCCTTCTAAAGAGCAGCCAGGGTTGATGTCTTCTAGGACTGACCGGTTGGATGGCCTTGCAGTCCAAGGGACTCAATGCAGGAGTCTTCTCCAGCACCAGAGTTCAAAGGCCTCCATTCTTTAGCGCTCAGCCTTCCTTATGGTCCAACCTTCACAGCCATCCGTTGCAACTGGGGAAATCAGTTGGCTTCGTGGTTTCTAGCATCCTATAAACAACCCTGCCAGATAGGCTGGGTAGAGATGGGGAGGGGGAGAGAGGGAGGGAGAGGAAAGAGAGACAGGGAGAGAGAAGGAGAGAAACAGGGAAAGAGGGAGGGAGAGGAAAGAAAGGGATAGAGAGAGATAGGGAGAAGGAGAACGGGAGAGAGAAAGGGAGAGAGAGGGAAGGATAGAAAAAGAGGGGGGAGGGAGGGAGAGGAAAGAGGGATAGGGAGAAGAGATGGAGGGAGACAGGGAAAGAGCAGGTGGGGAGAGGAAAGAGACGGAGAGGGAGAGGAAAGAAAGGGAAAGAGAGGGAGAAGAGAAGGAGAGGGGGAAAAGAGAGGGAGAGAGTGCAGGAGGGAGAGAGGGAGAGGGAAAGAGGGAGAGAGAGAGAGAGAGACAGAGCAGGAGGGAGAGGAAAGAGAGGGAGAGACCGCAGGAGGGAGAGGGGGAGAGGGAAAGAGGGAGGGATGGGGAGAGAGGAAGGAGAGGGAAAAAGATGGGACAGAGCAGGAGGGGATAGAAGAGATGGGGAGAGACCGAGAAGGAGAGAAGGAAGGAAAGAAAGGGAGAGGGAGAGAGACGGAGGAGGAGGAGAGCGGGAAAGAGCGTGGGCAAGAGAGGGAAAGAGGGAGGGATGGAGGGAGAGGAAAGGAAGGGAAAGAGAAGAGGCGGGGGAAAGAGAGAGTGGGAGAGAGTGCAGGAGAGGGAGGGAAAGAGGAAGGAAAGAGGAAGGAGAGGGAGAATAGATGGAGAGAGACAGAGAAAGAGAGCAGGAGGGAGAGGAAAGGGAAAGAGAGAGAGAGACAGAAATTGATTCTCCCCAAGTGTTTTGGGGCTGAGTTGTGTGTCTGTGTCTCTGTGTGTCTCTGTGTGTATGTGTGAACAAAGATCTTGAGGCTTCAGTTTTGGGCCTCATAACATGGGTAGCAAACTTGGGGTTTGGATCCCCCCATTGTCTTGCCTTGGCTGATGGCATCAAGGGGCTGTGTTGCATATCACTGAAGGAGTGGGAACAAGGAGAGGTTGGGTCTCAGGCCCCCACGCCCCCAAAAGCAGTGGAGGGGGGCAGCGTGAAACCCCTTCTTTACGACCAATCACCCGGGACGCTCGCATTTCAAATCCAAAACTGATGGGTTTTTATTTATTTCTTCCATTTTAAAATGCCAGGAAAACATCCACTTGCTAACTTAACTCCAGTGAAAGATCAGCGAGGATCGGTAATCTTGGGAAAAGGATGGAATACAGGCAGTCCTCGATTTACAACCGTCCAAAGTTACAACGGTGTTGAAAACAGGGACTTGCGATCGTTTTTCACACTTAACGACCGTTGCAGCATCCCCGTGGTTGCGTGATCAAACCTCAGACGCCTGGCAACTGGCATTTACAGGTAGTCCTCGGCTTACGACCACAAATTTGCGATGCTAAGCTAAGCTAAGGCATTTGTTCGGCAAGCTTTGCCCCGTTTTACGACCGAGCTTACCGCAATTGCTAAGTGGATCATCGCGAAGGGGTTAAGTTAGTCCGCGCAGTCGTTAAGTGAATCTGGCTTCCCTCGTTGACTTGGCTTAGCAGAAGGCCGCAAAAGCGGATCGTGTGACCCCGGGGGTCACTGCAGCCGTCATAAATACAAGTCAGTGGCCAAACGTCTGAATTTTGTTCACGGGGAATGCTGTGACGGTCGTAAGTGTGAATAATGGTCGTAAGTCACTTTTTTTGAAACTTCGGTCACCAAACGGTTCGTGTCTGTGACGGTTGTGGTGCCCTGTGTGTGTGTGTCACATGATTCCTTCTTGCGACCTTCTGACAATGGGGATGAAACGATTAACAGCGTTGGAAGGGACCTTGTAGGTCATCTAGTCAAACCCCCCACCCACCCACCCAAGCCCGCTCACTCAACAACTGTATAACTAGCTTAACAACGGCAGGCATTTGCTTAACAACTAGGAACTCTTTGGCTTGGCAACGGGAATTTTACGCGCCGATTGTGGTTTTAAACCGAAAATCACCCAGCTGTGATTATGATCTGCACGACCAGCGAAACGGAGCTCCTGAGAACGTGAAGAGCGACGCATTCACAGAGATTAATTTATTTATTTTTAAACTGTTTCTGCTGTTAAATCATCCCAAATAACGCTGTTAATTCCTTTCAGTTCTTTAGCTTTGGAATGCGGTGCAATTTATGTTTGATTTAATATATATATATTTTTTTGGCACAGAACGTCGCCGATTCCTTTTAATTAAAAAAAAAAAGGCGAACTTAAAAGGCGAATAAATGTGCTGACAAATTTGATGGGCCTTGCCAGTTTACTTCGGGCTGCTCCGTCTAAGTGGAAAAGCGAAACGTGGGATTAAATTTTGGGGTGAAGGATGCCGTTGGATTGCGGGAACGGAGTTTTCATTTCTGGGTTTGGAAAACCAGCAGAAACTACTAGTAGTATTACGTACTAAGCTAGGTCATACTGTTAGGATGGTAGCTGGAAATATGGATATGAATTTTAAACTGTGTGAAATGATGTTTTGAATCTGGTGCACCCTTTGTCCCAAAAAGATTGTGTGTGTGTGTGTGTGTGTGTGTGTGTGTGTGAGAGAGAGAGAGAGAGAGAGAGAGAGAGAGAGAGAATGAGAGAGAGAGTGAGAGAAAGAATGGGAGGAGAATGGGAGAGAAAGAACCCAGAGGCAGAATAAAGAAAGAATAAGAAAAGATAGAATTGGGAGGGGAGGGAGGAGAATGAGAGAGAGAAAAGCAAGAGAGAGAGAGTGAAAGAGAAAGAATGAGGAAAAAGAGACAAAGAGAATGAGAAAAAGGGAGAGAGAGAAAACCAAGAGAGAGAACGAATGAGAAAGAATGAGGGGGGGGGGAGAATGAGAAAAGGGAGGACGAGAGAATGAGAGAAAGAACCAAGAGAGAGAATAAAGAGAAAGAATAAGAAAAGAGATAATCAGAAGGGGAGGGCAAGAACGAGAGAGAAAGAACAGAGAGAGAGAGAGAGAGAGAGAGAAAGAATGAAGAAAAGGAGATGAAGAGAATGAGAAAAAGGAAGGGGGAGAGAGAGAGTGTGTCTGTGTGTGTGTGTGTGAGAGAGAGAGAGAGAGAGAATGAGAGAAAGAACCAAGAGGCAGAATAAAGAAAGAATAAGAAAAGAGAGAATTGGGGAGGGGGTAGAGGGAGAATGAGAGAGAGAAAAGCAAGAGAGAGAGAGTGAAAGAAAAAGAATGAGGAAACAGAGACAAAGAGAATGAAAAAAGGGAGAGAGAGAAAACCAAGAGAGAGAATGAATGAGAAAGAATGAGGGGGGGAGAATGAGAAAAGGGAGGGCGAGAGAATGAGAGAAAGAACCGAGAGAGAATAAAGAGAAGGAATAGGAAAAGAGATAATCAGAAGGGGAGGACAAGAACGAGAGAGAAAGAACCAAGAGAGAGAGAGAGTGAAAGAATGAAGAAAAGGAGATGAAGAGAATGAGAAAAAGAAAGGGAGAGAGAGAGAGTGTGTGTGAGAGAGAGAGAATAAGAAAATGAGAGAGAGAGAATGAGAGAAAGAATGAGAGGAGAATGGGAGAGAAAGAACCAAGAGACAGAATAAAGAAAGAATAAGAAAAGAGAGAATTGGAGGGGAGAGGGAGAATGAGAGAGAGAAAAGCGAGAGAGAGAGAGTGAAAGAGAAAGAATGAGGAAACAGAGACAAAGATGAAAAATGAGAAAAAGGGAGAGAGAGAAAACCAAGAGAGAATGAATGAGAAAGAATGAGGGGGGGGGGAGGAAGAATGAGAAAAGGGAGAGAGAGAGAATGAGAGAAAGAGAAAGAATAGGAAAAGAGATAGTGAGAAAGGGAGGGCAAGAATGAGAGAAAAAGAGACAGAATGAAGAAAAGAAGACAAAGTGAATGAGAAAAAGCAAGGGAGAGAGAGAGAGAGAGAGAGAGAGAGAGAGAGAGAGAGAGAGAGAGAGAGAGAGAAAATAATAATGGATTGTTATGTAAGTATACATTTAAAAGGAGGCTGTATGTAAAATTATTAATATGACAGATGACGACTGGGAAGAAAAAAGGTATACAATTAAATAATTGAGCAAGAGAAATGTTATCAGAGCAGATATGTTAAGTTGTAATGTTAAACTAAGAAGAGATGTTTATAAAGAATTTGGTGGTAAGCTAGAACTATTACGACACCAATAAAAAATTGTATTTAGATGACATACTGATTAATGACGGATGAAATGTTTATTTTAAAAGGAAAACAGTAAAAAAACTTTTACAAAAAAGAGAAGAAACTACCACTTACTGTGGTTCCCCGAAAATAAGACCGGGTCTTATTTTCTTTTGAACCCCCCTAAAAAAATCAGCCTTATTTTGGGGGAGGGCTTATTATTTTTGGGGTGCAGGAGGCGGCGAGCGTGGGCACCTCATGGCTGCGGCTGTGTTGCAATATTTTCAGGGGAGGGCTGATTTTAGCGCATGCACTCAAAAGCCCGACTGGACTTATTATCTGGAGGAAGGTCTTATTTTTGGGGAAACGGGGTAGAAGTACATAATATACTTCTTATATAAGAAGAACCATATAAGACTTACAACACTTTGCGTTTCAAGACCGTTCAATGTGACAAACGTCGCCAAGAAAAAGGGACTTATGGCCGTTTTTCACACTTACGACCGTTGCGTCGCCATGGTCACAATTCAGACGTCTGGTGACTAGCTCATATTTATGACGGTTGCAGGGCCCCGCGGGGGTCACGCGATCCCCTTCTGGCAAAGCAACGTCCATGGGGAGGCCCGATTCATTTAACAACCGTGTGACTGATTTAAGCACCGCAGTGATTCGCTTAACAAACGCGGCAAGGAAAGTCGTAAAGTGGAGGAGAATGTCACTTAACAGGCGTCTCATTTAGCTATGTAAATTTTGGGGCCCCGTTGCGTTTGCAAGTCGAGGATTTACTCGTACTTACGACGGTTGTGGTCTCCTGGTATCGCACGATTCCCATTTTGTGACTTTCTGACAATTCAATGAGGAGGCCGGATCCACTTAACAATTGTGGTAAGAAAGGTTGTAAAACGGGGCAAAACTCACTTAACAACTTAGGATTCTCCCGGTCGCAAAAGGGAATCACCTGACCACCTCCCTCCTCCCCCCTGAGACACTGCAACCGTCATAAATACGGGCCAGCTGCCAAGCCTCTGAATTTTTACTACATGGCCATGTGGATGCTGCAACGGCCATTAAGAGTGAAAAACGGCCCCTCGGTCACCTTTTTCAGTGCCGTTGTAACTTTGAATGGTCATTAAATGGTTCATGTTTATGAAGGTTGCAGCGTCCCAGGACCTTCTGACAAGCGATGTCAATGGGGAAGCCAGATTCACTTAACAACTGTGTAACTGGCGTTAAGAACTGCAGTGATTCACTTAACAACTGAATAACTAGCTTAAGATCTGCAGTCTCACTTAACAACTGTGTAACTAGCTTAAGAACTGCAGTGATTCATTTAACAATTGAGTAACTAGCTTAACTGCAGTGATTCACTTAACAACTGTGTAACTAGCGTTAAGAACTGCAGTGATTCACTTAACAACTGAATAACTAGCTTAAGATCTGCAGTCTCACTTAACAACTGTGTAACTAGCTTAAGAACTGCAGTGATTCATTTAACAACTGCATAACTAGCTTAAGAACTGCAGTGATTCACTTAACAATTGAGTAACTAGCTTAACTGCAGTGATTCACTTAACAACTATGTAACTAGCGTTAA
Source organism: Thamnophis sirtalis (assembly GCF_051295495.1). Classification (NCBI taxonomy): domain Eukaryota; kingdom Metazoa; phylum Chordata; class Lepidosauria; order Squamata; family Natricidae; genus Thamnophis; species Thamnophis sirtalis. Next base: position 45,454,000 of record NW_028261382.1, on the reverse strand, counting down.
GAACTGCAGTGATTCACTTAACAACTTTGTAACAAGCTTAAGAACTGCAGTGATTCACTTAACAACTGTGTAACTAGCTTAAGAAGTGCAGTGATTCACTTAACAACTGCGTATCTAGCTTAAGAACTGCAGTGATTCACTTAACTTTGTAATTAGGTTAAGAACTGCAGTGATTTACTTAACAATTGCATAACTAGCTTAAGAACTGCAGTGATTCACTTAACAACTGTGTAACAAGCTTAAGAACTTAACACTTAACAACTGTGTAACTAGCTTAACTGCAGTGATTCACTTAACAACTGTGGCAAGAAAGCCCGTCAAACAGGGCAAAACACACTTCACAAACGCTTCGAAATGGACATTTGGCGCGCTGATTGGGGTCCTAAATCGGAGATTACCCGCAGAACTCCCAGATATGATTACAATCTGCTTAAAAACGACCCCGTTGTAAGTCGAGGACTTCCTTCTGCTGGGCTGTCTGTCTGTCTTTCTTTTTCCCGTCATACAACGGAAAGAATGGGACCACTTTTGTAATGTTCTTTGCCTGAATTTTAAGGGCAGTTGCAACACGCAGCCTGCTCCTTACTCCACCTTTCTGGAGGCAGGTGATGGGCCCTTAAAATGTGGCGCCAGCCCCGGAAACGGTTAATTAACTCGCTGGGTTGGGCCGCGCTTTCCAATAACATCCCGGTCAACCGGTTCCAGGCTGTTTACAGCGAGTGCAGCTGGCGTTGGGTCCTGATAGAGGGACGCCGATTTTTTTTGTTGTTTTTCGGGGGAGGAAAGGGGAGTGGGAATCTCGTGCTTGGTTTCCAAACGTTTTGCAAAAGTCATGAGGACTAGCGCCTTGGCCAGCCTTGCGAAACTGCCCCTTTGGCTTGTTTTTGCGCTGGCCTCGTTTCATCTCCCAACCTGGGGCTGGTTTTTCCAGGTATACCTGGAGGCGAGCCAGCTCCGAGAGGCGTTCGTGGAGGGGGGTGGGGGCGGGAAATAAACCCCGAATGCGGCTTTTGATAAGTGTTCCTAGAGACTCGAGTTTTTTTTCCTCCGACTGGGGAAAATTAGTTTAGTTTTTTTAGTTTAGTTTTAGTTTAGTTTTAGTTCAGTTTTAGTTTAGGTTTAGTTTAGGTTTAGTTTAGGTTTAGTTTTCTTTAGTTTAGTTTTAGTTTAGTTTTAGTTTAGTTTTAGTTTAGTTTTAGTTTAGTTTTAGTTTAGTTTTAGTTTAGTTTTAGTTTTAGTTTAGTTTAGTTTTAGTTTAGTTTTAGTTTAGTTTTAGTTTAGTTTTAGTTTAGTTTTAGTTTAGTTTTAGTTTAGTTTTAGTTTAGTTTTAGTTTAGTTTTAGTTTAGTTTAGTTTAGTTTTAGTTTAGTTTTAGTTTAGTTTTAGTTTAGTTTTAGTTTAGTTTTAGTTTAGTTTTAGTTTAGTTTAGTTTAGTTTTAGTTTAGTTTTAGTTTAGTTTTAGTTTAGTTTTAGTTTAGTTTTAGTTTAGTTTTAGTTTAGTTTTAGTTTAGTTTTAGTTTAGTTTTAGTTTAGTTTTAGTTTAGTTTAGTTTAGTTTTAGTTTTCGTTTAGTTTAGTTTTCGTTTAGTTTAGTTTTCGTTTCGTTTCGTTTTCGTTTACTTTTAGTTAGTTTACTCTACTCTATTCTACTCCACTCCACTCCACTCCATACTCCGCCCTCTATTCTACTCCTTTACTTTAATTTCCTCTGCTCTACTCCACTCCTCTATTCTACTCTCCTTTACTTTATTTACGCTACTCTCCTTTTCTTTACTTTTCTTTACTTTATTTTCCCCTACTTCACTTTCCTTTCCTTCATTGTCACTGCACCTCGTACAACGAAATTAAATGCCCTCTTCAGTGTACATTAGAACTATCAAAACACAAACACACCTCCTTCACGTTCAATCCATAATTGAAACTGAAAACTCCTGATATTGCATTAATATTGCACTGTGCCGTAGAATTCAATAGGGTTGCTGCCCCTGGGAGAGAAGCTGTTTTTTCAGCCTGTTTGTCCTGGTTTTTATTCTCCTGTACCGGCTGCCAGAGGGTAATAGTTAAAAAAAAAAAAGGATGCCCAGGATGAGATGGATCTTTAAGGATGTTTTGAACTTTCTTAAGGCACGGGGGCTATAAAGCTCTTCCAAAGAGGGGAGGGGGCAACCCATGACCTTCTGGGCCATGACTTCGACCCTCTGGAGCCCTGTCCTATCTGCCCCTGTGCAATTGGCAAACCAGACCCAGGGGCACTAAGTTAAAACACTCTCTATGGTGCAGCGGTAGAAGGTCACCAGCCGTTTCCCTTCAGTTGTTGCTTCCTGAGAAGTCTCAGGGAGTATCATCCCTGCTGGGCCCTTCTGACCAGTGTTGCAATGTGAATTACCCCAGATCAGGTAACCAAGGTGGCGCAGTGGTTAAATGCAGCACTGCAGGCTACTGCTAGATCAGCAGTTCAGCGGTTCAAATCTCACCAGCTCAGGGTTGACTCAGCCTTCCATCCTTCCGAGGTGGGTAAAATGAGGACCCAGATTGTTGGGGGCAATATGCTGACTCTCTGTAAACCGCTTAGAGAGGCCTGAAAGGCCTATGAAGCGGTATATAAGTCTACTGCTATTGCTATTGCTATCTTTTTATGACGACATCGAGAAACTTAAAACTGGCCACTTGCTCCCTTGATAAGCAAGGGCTGGATATCTGATCTATTCCTTCGACAGACGGCTATAAACTCCTTGGTCTTGTTGATGTGAAGGAGCAAATTATGGTCTCCAAATCACGAAACCGTCCCACCTCATCTCGATAGGCAGACTCAGCCCCCCCCCCCCCCGGATATGAGTCCCACCGCTGTGGTATCATCTGCAAATTTAGTAATAGTTTTACTAGCGTGAGTGGGAATGCAGTCGCGCACATGAAAAGCATAGAGTTAAGAGACCTTCTTTTTGAGCGGTGCCATTAAATTCGGTTCCGGTTAGATGTGATCTGGAGCACGGCCGTTCTCGCGTGGAGAGAAGGAGCAGGAGCCGAGGCGAGATTTAAAAAAGGATTTTGGGGAAAGGTGGTGCACAATGAGATCTAGGAGCATGGAGGGTTTGCCTTCACTGTGGTTTGGTGTGTTGTGCGATATCTCGGGCCGCCATGATAAGGTTTTGAATGGGGTTTGCTAATTAGGGCATTTTAGACTCTAGAAAGCTGGACAAAACTTAACCAGAGGTGGATTAAAGAAAATGTGGGTTTGTTGGATGTTGAAGTCACACAGTAACGTTTCATCGTAGCTTAATCCTGGCTTAACATGAAGGGTGAGCATAGCCAGAACTGGTCACCCCGCGAAGATACTGCAACGTTTCTTCCTTCAAGCCACAAATCCTAGTTTTGATTTCCTTGCATCAGGCAAAGAGGGTTGTCGGTAGTTCTCGACTTGCGACCACTTTAGCGACGATTCAAAGTTATGTTAGCCGGTTAAATGTGTACAAGGGGAATCCTCGGCTTACGACCACAAGGGAAGTTTCCTCTGTTATGGAATGCGGTCGTTACAGTGAATTCCGCCCCATTTTACCGACTTTCTCGTCGCTCTTGTTAAGTGAATCCCTGCCAGGTGTGAAGTTAGTCACGTGGTCGTTAAGTGAAACTGGCTTTCCCCATTGACCTGAAGGCTGCAAAAGGGATGCTGCGACTCGTCGTAAATACGAGTCAGTGGCCAAACGTCTGAATTTTGATTACGCGGCCACGGGAAGAGTGCAACCGTCATCCGTGGGAAGTCACTTTTTCAGTGTCATCGTAGTTTTGAACGGTCACAAGTCAAGGACGACCATCTATATGACCTCTAGGAACCCCATCCCCTCCCTTTTTTAAAAAAGATCCCTTTTTCTCTTCTACAGTCTCCCTAGGCGGATATGCGCTCTGGAAAGACCCGAGCCTTCGGTGGCCGAGCCGCCATCTTTCCAGATGCCGCTGGACATGACCATCCGCAACTCCGTCTACGCGGCGGCTCAGCCCCACGGCGCGGCCCACGTCTCCAGCGGGGCACGGCAGGAAAACGAGTCCGACTTCGCGCACTCCAAAATCAAGGTGAGGACCGGACCGGCGGCTTTGTAAACCTCCGTTGATTCCAGATTGACGGCGAGTTGGGAAAGGACCTTGGAGGTCATCTAGTCCAACCCCCCCTCCCCTCCCACGGCCCAAGCGGGAGACCCCCACATCGTTTCTCACACTTCCTGAGGGTTTCGAAAGGGAGGTTGCACGCCTTAGAAAAAACAAATAACGATAATGAGAGGGGTGTGTGATTGTCTGGAAGCGGCTCCAAGGCTGGGCTTGATTAAATCAGAGGCGGGGTACAGATCAAGGGAAGGAAGTTAGTCATAGGGAAAAAATGGCTTCGGGGACCTGGGATGCCCCGGCGACGGTTGTGGGCGCGCTCACAAAATGGCAGGCACGTGCCGAAGATTGCTAGTTTCTGGCTGCCCTCATTTATTGGCTAAGAAATGCCTCAGATGAGAAAGGGAGGGACGGATTTTTGTTTTCTGCTCGGAGGGACTGTTATGTTTTCCTTTCTTTTATTTGTAATTAGCCGATAACCCGCAACCAATCTCCCTTACCAGAGGGAGCCCCCTTGTGGAGTACTGTGAAGCCGTAACCGTGGCAACTCCACTTGGCTGTACAGTAGAAGCCATTTTAAGGCACAACAGGCTGTAGCTTAACAGAACTTGAATCCAAAAGGCACACAATCACTCTCAAAAGTACTGTGATTTGATGCTATAGATATAATTCTTTCCTTTACATTTCAGCGGCCCAGGCGTTCCAGAGTTATGCTGGAACACACACACACACACAGACACACACCTCCCGACACACAGACCCCGAAGGGTGTTAGGGGTGTCTTACCCCCACAGTATTTTTTTCCAGAGAGTAAGATGGGAGGAAATGCTTACAGGGAGCTTAACAAACCATTGATGCAAAGTTACAATGACAGTGAAAAACACTGGCTTAGGACCAGTCCTCACACTTATGACTGGTCACAAAAGGGGATCATATGAGCCCGGGACAATGCAACTATCATAAATATGAGTCTGTCGCCAAGCATCTGAATTTTGATCCCGGGACCGCGAGGATGCTGCAACGGTCATAAGGGTGGAAAACGGTCATCTCTTTTTTTTCAGTGCTGTTAAAACTTTGAACGGTCACTAAATGAAAATGTTGCAAGTCGAGGACTTATTTAGATGTTGGATGGGATATTTCTAACGAGAGTTCTGATGACCGCAGCTTCAAAATGAGGATTGGGAGGGGGGGTGTCTCCCTTTTGGAAATCCCACCCATTAAAAATGCCATCGGGGGTTTGGAAATTCCAAACTAGATAGGGCAGTGCCTAAATCTTTCTGACTACTGGCAATCAGGAGGACTAGAACCTTAGCTTCGCTCTGATTGGCGAGGACCATATCTCAGGGGGGGGAAGTGGCGGGTTAGGGCAGTGGCCGGTCCGAGCGGAGCATCAAACCGAACCGCTTTCTTTGACCTCCCGCAGGTGAGCCCGGCCGACAGTCCCGTCGAGCAGTTTTCCTGTCCGTTTTGCCAAAAAGCTTTCTCCTACCAGCGGATGCTCAACCGTCACCTCAAGTGCCACAGCGAGATCAAACGTCACCTCTGTCCCTACTGCAACAAAGGGTTTAACGACACGTTTGACCTCAAGCGACACGTTCGGACGCACACAGGTGAGCTGACGCGGGGGGGGGGGGTGCGGCGGCGGCGGCTGGCGCCGTCACCGGTTCCCACGTGGCTGAGATTGATCTGAGAACCAGTGCCAGGAATGGCTTTTGGGATCCGGGCGGGGATTCATCAATATCCTTTAACAACCCCATAATCCCTTGGGGTGGTGTCTGGGCAACTGCATGGAGATGTTTTACTGGCCAGATGCCTTTCCCTGTTGCCGATGTGGAGTTTTATTCAGCAGATATATTCTCATTGTGCCCAGAGAGAGAAATATCAGCCTCTACCTAGGCTCGAACTGATTGATCGAGCTTCCTGATTGTGAGGCGAGAGGTCTACCTCTAGGCCACTGCACCTCGAATCCCAGCTGGGGATGATAGTCCCATAAAAAGACGGGTCCATAACTCTGGGTCTTTCTTAGACCCAGATCTATGGATATATAGGGGAGGGGGAGATTATGGTTAGAGGCAGTGCTCCCAGCTCTCCCTGGTGTACAATGCCAAAACAACAGTTGCGAACACCAAGGATGTCTCCCCCCAAAAAGGAGAAAAGGTGGTTGTGCCCGCACAATCAATCCTCCATTCTACGGTAGCCCTTGACTTATAACCACAACTGAGCCAAAATTTCTGTTGCTAAGCAAGACGGTTTCCTCGTGTGTCAACTTCCTTGTGTGTGTCCACTTTGCCAATAAAGAATTATATTCTATTCTCTATATTCTGTTCTTGTTCTTGTTCTTGTTCTTTTGTTCTTGTTCTTCTTGTTCTTCTTCTATTTCTGAATGTTCTGTTCTTGTTCTGATTCTATCCTATCCTATTTTCTCATCTACTCTACCCTACCCTGGTTCCACCACAAAAGCGCGTAGGACAAAATCGCGCTCGACAAAAGCGCGCTGTGACGTCATCACAGCGCGACGAAAAAGATCGAAAAATGTAAAAATAAAGGGAAAACCTTACCCTAAGCCCCCCAAACCTAACCCTAAACCTAACCCTAAACCTAACCGTTAAAGTAACGAAAAACGTAACGCTAAAACACTAACGCTAACGCTCTAAAGCTAACCCTAACCCTTAACCTAACCCTAACCCTAACCCTTACCTTTATGTGAATCGGCTTGCTTTAATTTAATTTTTATTAATTTTTATTTGAATTTTTCGATCTTTTTTGTTGCGCTGTGATGACGTCAAAGGCGCGATTTTGTCGATCGCGCTTTGTCGTCCGCGCGTTTGACGGGTCACGCCCACCCTACCCTATTCTACCCTACTCTATTCTATTTTCTATCCTATCCTATTTTCTCTACTCTACTTTCTATCCTATCCAATCCTATTTTCTCTTCTACTCTACCCTACCCTACTCTACTCAACCCTACTCTACTCTGTTTTCTTATCCTATCCTATTTTCTCTACTCTACTCTACCCTACTCTATTTTCTATCCTATCCTATTTTCTCTATTCAACTCTACCCTACTCTATTTCCTATCCTATCCTATCCTATTTTCTCTACTCTACTCTACCCTACTCTATTTTATCTGTTCTATTCTATTCTATCCTACCCTACCCTATTCTACTCTACTATTTCTATTCAGAATTCTCTTCTTTCTCCTCTCCATTATTTCTATTCAGAATTCTCTTCTCTGTCTATTCTATTTTAGTCTACTCTACTCTATTCTATTATTATAGACTGAATGGTGAAGTAGGGAAGGATTGATACTCTTTGCGGAATGCTGGTCATTTGCATCCTTTTAGAGAGTCGAGAGGTGTGGAGTCTTCTTGGAACTGCTGAAACGACTGGGTAGTAGGCTGGGAGATAGGCAATGTGATACCCCATGTCGTATCCCATCCCCATCTCCAAGTTGCCACAACGACCCTCTAAAAAGGATGCAAATGACCAGCTGTCTGCAAGGAGGATCAATCCTTCCCTTCCCCATCATCCAGTCAGAGCAGAAGAAGCTTCTTGGAGGAGAAGCGAAAGGTCTTTAAAGAAGACACAAATAAACCTCCAAGTGGCCTCAACGACCCTCTAAAAGGATGCAAATGGCCAGCTGTCTGCAAGGAATATAAATCCTTCCCTTCCCCACCATCCAGTCAGAGCTGAAGAAGCTTCTTGGAGGAGAAGCGAAAAGGTCTTTAAAGAAGACACAAATAAACATCCAAGTTGCCTCAATGACCCTCTAAAAGGATGCAAATGACCAGCTGTCTGCAAGGAGGATCAATCCTTCCCTTTCCCCACCATCCAGAGCAGAAGAAGCTTCTTGGAGGAGAAGTGAAAGGTCTTTAAAGAAAAAACAAGGAAGTCCAGTTGCCCCTTGAAAAAAGCAACTTTGGGGCATAAAATCAGGCAGCAACCGATTGTCTTGCTTAATGATGAAAATTCTAGTTCCAGCTGTAAATGGAGGATTGCCTGTCATTCTTAAGACAAGGGGACAAAGTCACCTGGGACTTCGCCACGAGCGCAACAACAGTTCTCGGGCAACCCAGGTCCGAGATGGCGAACCCATGGCACGGTGGCAGAGGTGGCACGCCGAGCCTTCTCTGTGGGCGGGCACCCTGCTGCCAGCTGCTCTCCTCTGGCTTCTGTTGGGCCAGCCAACTGCTCTTCACGGGTGCTGGAACACCTGAAAACAGCCAAACAAGGGGCGGTTTTTCAGGTTGTTTTTTTCAGGCCAATTATGGGGTCATTTTCAGTCTATTTTCTGGGCAGTTTTCAGACTATTTTTGCCCCCAAAACAGCTTGAAAATGACCCAAAAAACAGCTGAAAAAGGGTCATTTTGGGGCTGTTTTCAGATTATTTTGGGAGGCATTTTCAGTTCATTTTTCGGGCCATTTTAGGCCATTTTTCAGGCTAATTTTGCCCCAAAACACAGCTCAAGATTGTCCAAAAAACAGCCAGAAAATGGCCAAAGAAAAGGGCAATTTTTTCGGGCGGTTTCAGGTTGTTTTTTCATGCAGTTTTGGGCCATTTTAGTCCATTTTCTGTGCCATTTCAGGCTGTTTTGGCCCCCAAACAGCTTGAAAATGACCCAAACAGCCACAAAACGGCCAAAAAATGGGACCAATTTTCGGGCTGTTTTCAGGTTGTTTTTACAGACAGTTTTTGGGGCATTTGGGCCATTTTCAGTTCATTTAGGCCATTTTCCAGGCTAATTTTGCCCCCAAACACAGCTCAAAAGTGTCCCCCAAAACAGCCAGAAACTGACCAAAAAAGGGCCATTTTTCGGGTGGTTTTCAGGTTGTTTTTTCAGGTTGTTTTGGGACCATTTTTCAGGCTATTTTTGCCCCAAAACACAGCTCAAAATTGACCGAAAAACAGCCAAACAGTGGGCCATTTTTCGGGCTGTTTCCACGTTGTTTTTTCAGGCAGTTTTGGGGGCATTTTGGGACGTTTTCCAGGCTATTTGTGGCCCCCAAAACAGCTAGGGAATGATTGAAAAACGGCCTGAAAAACGGTCCCCAAATGCCCCCAAATAGGCATGCGGGTACCAGCCAGCTGATCTTTTGAGTTTCCAGCGCTCAGGTGGGCACAAGACCAGCTGGCCGGCATGAGAAGGCACACCGGCAGCATGGGTTTCTGGCACTCGGCGCGTGCATTCCATCCGGCCTGGTTTGGGGCTCTCGTTGCTGAAATGATTCTCCGCCCCCGATCCAGGTTGTCTGAATTCACCCTGGACCCTTCCTCTTCCTCCCCTGCAGGTGTGCGTCCTTATAAGTGTCAGCTGTGTGACAAAGCTTTCACCCAGCGTTGTTCCCTGGAGTCCCACCTGAAAAAAATCCACGGGGTACAGCAGAGTTACGCCTACAAGGAGCGGCGGGCTAAACTCTACGTCTGCGAGGACTGCGGATCGACGGCCGACAGCCAAGAAGGACACCTCCGACACCTCCAGGAGCAGCACCCCGACAGCCCGCTACTCCGGAAGGCCTCGCGCAAAGCGGCTACGGGCCTTCACAGCCTCATGGGCACCCCGAGTATCCTGCAGGGCTCTGGCCCTTGTTCCTAAAACATCCTGGCCTTTTTTGGGGGACACACACACACACACCGATGCGCCTTTGAACTTGGGAACTGGCCACTGGACCCAGCCACCACAACCGGTAGTTTGAATCCGGCGTGGGAAGGAGTTCTCCGTGAATCTTCCATGACGCGGCGGGGAAAAAAAATTTTTTTTTTTGGATCAGACTTCCGGATAGGATGAATGGTGGCTTTGAATGTTACAAAGAGCTCAATTGGGCTGCGTGGCAGGCCAAGGCTTGGAGGGGTGGGGCGGGGTGATTCTCAGAGGTCATCTATTCTGACCCCCTTTGGCCTAGGTAGGAAACGTGTTATCGGATGCAACTTAAGTCCCTTGCATTGGGGCTGCCTTAAAATCCTCGCTGGGGTGGTTACACACAATCGTGTCTCCGGCGCCTGGACGTGGAATCGTTGGTTAAGCGTTCTTTGAATCCGCCGCCTAGTTTCTCGCACCCGAATCCGAGGACTTTGACGAAATGGCGTGAAGATTTGGGGAGACCCCCTCAAGGCGAAATCCCTTTTTGAAAGTTCAAAAATGATTTGGCAAATTGATCCCGTCATCGCTGGGTTGTGTTCAAAGCGGAGGCTTTGGGTTCAAGAAGTGCTGGGATAGATTTCCTCCTTTGATTAAGGCAGGGGGTTGGACTAGATGACCTCATCACATGCCTTCGAGCTGTGTTAACTACTTTTTCTGCCTCAGGGCCCGGTCGGACTAGTCTGACCTTGGAAATTAAGTGCCTGGACTTGTCGGCTCTCAGGGCAGTTTTTGAACTGGGGATCCGTTTTTTTAAAACGGGAATCATCTCGGGATTCAATTGGGGTGACTGGATGAGGTTGTGCAAGCTTCCGTGATACACCCCATCTTTTTTCTCCCCAGAATTCAAACATTCTGGAATCCGGTGAGTTCTTTTTTTGTGTGTGTGTATGTGTGATCCTTTTTAAACTGATGCAGAAAAATATATTATTTATCCAGAGTCGAGCAGCCACCGATTTTGAGCTTTAGGGAAACATTTTTTTTAAAAAAAGATATAAAATACAGAAATGGATTGCTGATATAGGACTACATCATCAGCCTCGCCTCTTTGAAACGGGGCAGGGTGGGAAAAAAATGAATTATCATACAAGTTACAACGGTTTCCGAAGACTGTCGTAAGGGGTTTTATTATGTTTATTTAATACGATGAATGTGTGAAGACGGGGTCTCTCTACCACGAGACACCGAAGCTAATGTTTTTTTGGCATGGGAAAAGAGGCATTAAGCCAAACACCAGGGTGTGGATCTTGTTTACATGATCGGCCGGGCTTTCTCTTTTGACTTTGGGGGGGAAACGAGCTCGGCCTGTGAACTTTTAATGTTATTATGTTATCCGTAATCTATTCTTCTTCTTCCTCTCTTTACCTGTTATTAATTAAAATAAAGGAACTGGAGGCTCTCTGCAAGCCAGACAAAGTTTGCACGTTATTTGGGGAATGCCAAAGGTGTGTCTCGAATGGGACCTAAAGGTAGAGCAGAACAGAGTGGGAAGGGACATCAGAGGTCTTCTAGTCCATCCCCCTGCTCAAGCTGGAGACCCTATCCCATTTCAGTCATGTCAATCAATGAGAATAGAGCTGGGAGGGACCTTGGGGGTCTTCTAGTCCATCCCCTACTCAAGCAGGAGACCCTATACCATTTTGATTAATCAATCAATCAATCAATCAATCAATGAGAATAGAACTGGAAGGGACCTTGGAGGTCTTCTAGTCCATCCCCCTGCTCAAGCAGGAGACCCTATCCCATTTCAGTCAGTCAATCAATAAGAATAGAGCTTGAAGGGATGTTGGAGGTCTTCTAGTCCATCCCCATCTCAAGTAGGAGACCCTATACCATTTTGATCAATCGATCAATCAATCAATCAATCAATCAATCAATCAATCAATGAGAATAGAGCTAGAAGGGACCTTGGAGGTCTTCTAGTCCATCTCCCTGCTCAAGCAGGAGACCCTATCCCATTTCAGTCAGTCAATCAATGAGGATAGAGCTGGGAGGGACTTTGGAGGTCTTCTAGTCCATCCCCATCTCAAGTAGGAGACCCTATACCATTTTGATCGATCAATCAATCAATCAATCAATGAGAATAGAGCTGGAGGTCTTCTAGACCATCCCCCTGCTCAAGCAGGAGACCCTATTCCATTTTGATCGATTGATCAATCAATCAATCAATCAATCAATCAATCAGAATAGAGCTGGAAGGGACCTTGGAGGTCTTCTAGTCCAACCCCCTGCTCAAGCAGGAGATCTTAGTCCATCCTGGTCAAATTAACTTTAAGAAGCTCAGGAGAAACAGCTGAGCTGAGGTAAGTGGCAAACCAGTTCTAACTTCCCTTAGCGCGTTATAGGTGGTCCTTGACTTATGACGATCATTGGGATCAGAGTACAGGTAGCCTTCAACTTAAAACCACAACCGAGCCCCGCATTTCTGTTGTTCAGTGTGACGTTTGGTCAGTTTTGCCCTGTTTAATGACCTTTCTTGCCTCCGTTGATAAGCGAACCACTGCAGTTGATAAGCCAGTAACCCATTCGTTAAGTGAATCCAGCTCCCCCATTGACTTTGCTTGTCCTGAAGGTCGGAAGGACCCGAATTTTGACCACGTGATCACGGGAATGATCACGTGCTCAAAATTATATAGTGGCAACTGGCAGGTACTTCTGACAGTTGCAGTGTCCTGGGGTCATGTGATCAGTTTTTGTGACGTTCTAATAAGCGAAATCAATGGGGCAGCCGGATTCACTTAACAACCATGTAACTCGCTTAACAACCGCAGCGATTCATTTAACAACTGCTGCAAGGAATTTGTAGGATTCAGAATAGAGTAGAATTAAGAATAAGAAGAGAATAAGAAAACAGAATAGAATATAGAATGGAATTAAGAATAATAAAATAGAGTAAGAAATCAGAATAGAATATAGAATAGAATGGGATTCAGAGTAGAATAGAGGGAATGGAATGGAATGGAGAAAAGGGAAGGAAAATGGAATGGAATAGAGGAAAGGAAAATGGAATGGAATAGAGGAAATGAAAGGAAAATGGAATGGAATAGAGGAAAGGAAAAGGAAATGGAATAGGGGAAAGGAAAATGGAATGGAATAGAGGAAAGGAAAATGGAATGGAATAGAGGAAATGAAAGGAAAATGGAATGGAATAGAGGAAAGGAAAGGAAAATGAAATGGAATAGAGGAAATGAAAGGAAAATGGAATGGAATAGAGGAAAGGAAAATAGAATGGAATACAGGAAAGGAAAAGGAATAGAGGAAAGGAAAATGAAATGGAATAGAGGAAATGAAATGAAAGGAAAATGAAGGAATAGAGGAAAGGAAAAGAAAGAAAAATGGAATGGAATAGAATAGAGTATGAAAAGAATAGAATAGAATAAAAAATAGAAAAGAAAAGAAAAAAGAATAGAATAAGAATTATGGGCAAAAATGTGCAAAAAAGTGTCAAACTTAGCAACTGTCTCGTTTAACGGGAAATTTCGAACTCAATTATGTTTGCAAGGACTATCCATAGTGGCAATTCCGTGTATTTGCACTCAGAAGCAGGAGGGGGCATTCGTTTGGCAGAAAAATTGCCTTCTCAAACTGACTTTGCCCAACACGTTTAACCCCTGGTCAGTAATTAACCCAGGGGCTCAGTTTGATGGGTTTTAACTTTTTTTTATTTTTAAGGGTTGTTTTGCCAACCTCTGGCTTTTAAATTCGTGGCGGAAACTCAAAAACAGACACAAAAATGGGGGGGTTAATGCGAGAAGCCGATCCAATCCAATCAGACCTGGATTAAATCAGGACTTGCTCCTCAGGTTAAGCGGCGTTTTGGTAACAGAGAGCACCGGTAGCTTCGGGGTTGAACGGTGCTCTGCGAACTTGGGTTGTTTTTTCCTGAAGACGTTTTATGACCCAAGTAGGTAACAGCTTCAATGCTAAAAGGAAGAAGGGGTTTCCGGGGTGCAGAAGGAGGGGAAGAGGAGGATTGTGGGGGTTCTTGGTGCTCTCTGAAATTGGTGGTGTTTTCTCGCGGATGTTTCATTGCCCAGCTGGGTAACATCGTCAGAATTAGAATGAGCAAAGCCCACTCCCCTCTAGCACTGAGGTTGTAACCTAGTGGGGTAATGAAATGTCTACATGTACAAGGCAACAATAAGCTCAGGGAGCATCGAGGATGCTCTCCTCTTTCTCTTCTCCTTCTCTTTCGCCTCCCTCCTCTTCTTTCCTTTCCTTCTCTTTCCCTTTTGGTCTTCCCTTCCTTTTCTTTCCTTGTCCTTCCCTTCCTCTTTTTTCTTTCTTTCTTTCCTTTCCTCTCTTCTCCCACTTCCTCCTCCTCTCCATAAACCCCACTCCCTTCTATCAGAGCACTAAGCAGCAATTCCAAGGATTGAAAGTTTGTGTGTGTGTGTGTGTGTGTGTGTATGTATGTATGTATATATATATAGATAGATAGATAGATAGATAGATAGATAGATAGATAGAGAGATATAGATATAGATATAGATATAGATATAGATATAGATATAGATATAGATATAGATATATAGATATATAGATACACAACACATATATATACAACACACACACACACACATATACATACATACATACATACATACATATATATATTTAGTATTACAACCCCTGGTATGCCCAAATATGGGAGGAGGCATACTGCTTCCTTTCTCTGTTTGTCGGCTCGTCACAAGAGACCATCATGACAGAAAGCCATTATTTTTACTGTTGCCTTTGTTACATTTGTGTTGCATTTGTGCTGATAAATAAATAAAGGGAGACTAGTATAGATCTATTTCAAGCTATTTAGCTCTCATCAGCTAGCCATACCCTTACTGGGATTCGAACCTGTGCTGTATTACATATTAAGCAGTTGTGTTAACCACTAAGCCACGAGGTTCTCCTCCTTTATCAGCTGAACCAGGGAAATAGGTATGTATTTAGTGTTACAACCCCTGGTATGCCCAAATATGGGAGGAAGCAGAGTGCTTCCTTTCTCTGTCTGTCGGCTCGTCACAAGAGACCATCACGACAGAAAGCCATTATTTTTACTGTTGCCTTTGTTACATTTGTGTTGCATTTGTGCTGATAAATATTAATATGTAATACAGCACAGGTTCAAATCCCAGTAAGGGTATGGCTAGCTGATGAGAGCTAAATAGCTTGAAATAGATCTATACTAGTCTCCCTTTATTTATTTATCAGCACAAATGCAACACACACACACACGCACACACACACAAACATATATATATATATATATAGGTAAATGATGTATAAAGGGCGAATATCTCTTCAATGGTAGCTTTTAGACTCTTGACGATGGTAGCAGAGGCTAATGAAAGCTACGTGGATAGTATATTTCAAGTTCCGGAGATGGAGATGTCTGACACACACACACACACACACACACACACACACACACACACACACACCAAGGTGATAAAAGGGTGGGAGAGGAAGCTGGGAAACCTGGATTTTAATCCTGCCCCAGCTACAAAATCCCCTTGCGGGGGGGACCTTTGGCCAGACCCTTTCAGCCCAGCCTCCTATACAGGGTTGTCGCGTTAAAAAATATAGGGAGCCATCATGTTATCCCATCACAAGTTAGCAAATCAACAGAAGGCCTCGGTGTGTTTATCCGAAGCCTTCAATTCAGCAAAGATACCGGCCAGAGTCGTAATGTTATTCTTAAAACAACTGAGGAATTGGAAACTGGATGATGAATAAAACACGGCTCGAAAGATCGCCTGTTAAATTTCCTGCTCCACCAGAGAGAGAAATAAAAGGAAGTTTATTCCATCTGCAGCTCTCTCTCCCTTAGGGAGGGAGGGTGGGTGGGTGGGTGGGGGTCAGGATAATTTTTGGCACGCCCAAGCTTTGCTTAGATTTTGGCGTAAACACCTTTAATGAAGTGGAAAGCAACAGACAACAGCTTAGGCAAGGCCGAATTTAATCACCTGTATGCGTTAATTAGACTTTAAATTGGATTTGCTGCTGGAAATACTCATGATTGGCCACCAGGGGGCGACCCGGGATCGCAGGTTAGCGTACGTAAGAATTTCCCAATAAAAAAAAGTTTTCATCAACAATTTTTAACCCGGTTTTGAAAGCGGCTGTAAAAATGGCAAACCTGGGATGAAGGTCGGAGTTGAGCGCTGATGAAACCATTTCTGCTTCTCCAAAGATTTATTAAAATTCTCTTAATGGCTCCTGCAAAAACATCAGAGAAATAACCTTGGCACGTTTCCCAAAATTGCATTCTGTACTTTTTAAAAAAACTTGCAAAACCAGGTTAGGGAGGAAAAAGTAGGCGAGGAGCAAAGTTGAAAGAAATATAGCCATTCTTGGGA